>NC_079193.1:256265467-256565467 GCF_029499605.1 Hyla sarda
TGCCCACCCCTGAATGTCGAGGGGAACGTGAGTAGAAGATGGAGGCCGGTATCTGGAGGAGAAGATGCCTGGGGCCCCCTGATCGTCGCTGGAGACTGCTGGATCCTGGCTCAGGTAGGGAAAATACGGTGGGGGGAATGAAAGTAAAGTGATATTAACTGTGGCAACCACTAGAAAGGCCAAACTGCAACTCCCAGCATGCCCAGACAGCCAAAGGCTGTCTGGGCATGCTGGGAGTTGTAGTTTTGCAACATCTGGAGGGTCACAGTGGTGCCCAAAGTGGTAGCCCTCCAGATGTTGCCAAACTACAACTCTCAGCATACCTAGACTGCCCAGGCATGCTGGGAGTTGTAGTTCTGCAACATCTGTCCCTTCAGATTTTGCAATTTTCATGAAATTTTTGAAAATTGCGGCTCTACTTTGAAGCCCTCAAATTTTTTCAAAAAGCAAAAATATGTCCATTTTATGATGCCAACATAAAGTGAACATATTGTATTTGTGAAGAAAAATAACATTTATTTGGAATATCCATTTTCCTTACAAGTAGAGAGCTTCAAAGTTAGAAAAATGCAAAATGTTCAAAATTTTCATGAAATTTGGGGATTTTTCACCAAACAAAAGGATGCAAGTAACGCCGAAAATTTACCACCAAAATAAAGTAGAATATGTCACACAAAAAAAAAAAACAATCTCAGAATCAGAATATTCGGTAAAAGCTTTTGAGTTATTAATTCGTAAAGCGACGGTGGTCAGAACTGCGAAAAAGGGCTCAGTCCTTAAAGGAGTACTCCAATGCAAAGCATTCCCTGTGCCAAGTAACCAGTTAGTAAAGTTATATAACTTACCCATGTACTTGCATTTACAATTCTGAAGTGATCATGGACTTTTCTGCATTTTTCCGCCGACCGGAAGCTGAGTAGTTCTCCCGGGTTCGATGCCGCTCGGCCTTCTTTCTGCAGCGCGTGTCCGCCATGTTTAGCCCGATGACTCATCAGTCCCATGAATCTTTGCGGCTTTTCCCTGCCTCCCGGCCCAGAGTCGGCTACGCTCCCCTTCATAAATATTCATGTATTCAGTGTTTGCAAAGCTGTAATTGGTCAGCTCTGCAAACGCCCATCTTTCATCCTTGTCACAAAGCCGCCATGTGTTCTGCCTGGGCCAATAGGAAAGCCCCTATCTACATTAGCGTAGCTACTACGCCAATTCACAAAATGAATTGCACAGTTTAGTTACCTATCTCCATACAGTAGCGGCGGCGCTGGAAACACGGCACATAGCAGGCGGACTTAGATTGTATTACTGCTAATGTGTGCATGTATTCTGTGTATTGTAAAGCTCATATTCAGCACATGTGAGGAAGGACATATTTTGGACGGGTGGGGATATGGAGATGGGAGGCCAATGGGGGGCATTTATTATAATTTGGGGAGTGGGCCGAGCTGGGGAAAAGCAGGGGGAGGGCAGGAGCGGACCGGACATTATGCTAGGGCATTGTGGGAGATATAGTCTTTTACACTACAATCCCTATGCACTGAACCCGGAAGTGACAGGAGCTTCGGACGGGCATAGCGGAGGAACTGCTGGACTGATTAGCGCGATAGTGGGCTCTATCAACAGGTACAAGCCTAGGCTACATTTAGGGATTACTTTATTTCTAATTGGGAGCATCAGAGTTTTCCTTTAAGGTGAAAAAGGGCTGCGTCCTTAAGGGGTTAAAACCCCCGCCACGGACATTCAGATAAGACCATTCCAAGCTGCTCTCCACTTCTTCCTGGTTACTGTGACATTTTGTTCCTGCAGGAAATGCTCAGTTATCCAATAACTTGGCTTTGTGGGCATTTCCTGCAGAAAAAAATATATATGTCACAGGATCAGGAAGAAGTAAAGAGCAGTGGGAACTGGGCGCTGCCAGAACAGGATCGGTAGGGGGCATGTGAGAAGGCGGTTGGGGTTCTCATACCATCCGTCCACAAAATCTCCTACCACTTCTGGGCTGCCTCCATTCTCTCAGCACTAAACTCCTCTCATTATATAACTCTGAAATATGTGATGAAATGCTGGGTTGTACATAGTCCGGGTCATTATGTTCAAGGGCAAATAAACATACAGCGATCCCTCAACTTACAATGGCCTCAACATACAATAGTTTCAACATACAATGGTCTTTTCTGGACCATTGTAACTTGAAAACCAGACTCCACATACAATGTACAGACAGTCCAGATCTGTGAAACGTGTCCCAACTGGAGGAACTGACCAATCAGAATGGGCATTCACTGGTAAATCACCTCTATTACTGAAGTGCATGCACTGACTGTCTGGTAGCGCCCCCTACAGTACAGGGAGGAACTACATGTTCTGTACTACTCCATATCTGTGCCAGAGTTAGCTGCTCCTTTGGACACCGGGCATGTCCGGGCATGCTGGGAGTTGTAGTTTTGCAACAGCTGGAGGCACCCTGGTTGGGAAACACTGAAATAGACAGTGATTACAGCTCCCAGCAGATCTTTCTTACTTTTATATGTAAGGACTTGCTTTATCTATATTAGTTATCTGCTTATTTTTCTTTAATCCTCACTTTTTTTCCCCCCTATTTTTGGATGACATTTTGGTGGCTTTAGAGCCAATTACCAGGTTTCCATAGAGTTCTGGTCTGAACATACAATGGTTTCAACATACAATGGTCATCCCAGAACCAATTAATATTGTGACTTGAGGGACCACTATTTATGCTTAACATAGTTTGGCCAAATCTGATATCCCACCTCAAACTATAAGCCAGATTCTCATTCAATTAAAGACGATAGAATCTGCTTCAGGTCACTAATATACTTCGCCCTAACTTCACAGCATAACCTAGCAGAGAACAACCTGCAGGATAAAGGGACATCATTGGGGGCTGTGTGTACCCTGTCTCTCACAAATATCTACACGATCTATTGAGAGCAACAATCCCTCTTCACAACAATAACCATTTGAACCTCTCAAGCTGCGTGTACAATTGCTGGAGAGAGGGTATAGGGCTTGATGGAGCCTTTCAAAGGGGTTATCCAGGAAAAAAACTTTTTATTATATATCAACTGGATCCAGAAAGTTAAACAGATTTGTAAATTACTTCTATTAAAAAATCTTAATCCTTTCAGTACTTATGAGCTTCTGAAGTTAAGGTTGTTCTTTTCTGTCTAAGTGCTCTCTGATGACACCTGTCTCGGGAACCGCCCAGTTTAGAAGAGGTTTGCTATGGGGATTTGCTTCTAAACTGGGCGGTTCCCGAGACAGGAGTCATCAGAGAGCACTTAGACAGAAAAGAACTACCTTAACTTCAGAAGCTCATAAGTACTGAAAGGATTAAGATTTTTTAATAGAAGTAATTTACAAATCTGTTTCTTGAGCCAGTTGATATATAATAAAAAGTTTTTTCCTGGATAACCCCTTTAAATGGCTTAGTTCCTCTACAGGAACAGCCTAAGGGTGCGTTCACACTGAGGAATGCATGCTGATTCTCCGCTCGTGGAATTCAGTGAGCGTAGATTCAGCCTGGCAGCCGCTATGAAGGCTCTGCAGTGCTCCCGGAAGTCCGCACAAAGAATGAACATGTTCATTCTCTGTGCAGAGCAATTTTAGCGGCGCTGAATTTGCTCAGTGTGAATGGGTTCTCGCGGAAGACCCATTCACACACTGCGTGAACGCACCCTTACTATGGAAAATGGTGGCAAATACAAAGCAAGTAACATCAAGATAAACTTGTTTTTACAATGGTAACCGACAAATTGGTCAGATTACATATATGATCCAAACTACCTAGCATTTTACAGCAACTCTCTATTTTGGATACAATTGTGACAAATCGTATCCAGATGACACAAACAGGCCCCTCTATGGGGACAACCCTGTCCCCTACCATGAGTGTGACCAGAAGTGGCAAGGTTGGGTTGAAAACATGGTTCCCACAGGAAATTTTAAATGTGGACATAAGAAATGGGTTACCTGCCACTATATGACTGTATTAGACAGTGTATGAGTCTCTGGTCACAAATGTTACCGCATCACCAGTTACATAACTGCAACACAGGTTTTGTAGTCTCCTGAAATGTATGCTTGAAGCAGAATATGGGGTGTACCTCAATTTCGATACATTGGCATATTGCCGAGATGTAAAACAATCTAGGTATAAATAGCAGATAGGTTAGATCAGCTCACCACAATCTTCTCACCGGGGAAGGACGCCACATCCTGGGATCCGGAAGCACGGAACAAGGAGTCGCTTCTCCTCGTGGTAACAGGAAATAGTAGAAAAGAGTAAATCCAGCTCCCGTTGGAGGAAAAATTTAATAAAACTTAACATTTACTAGGTCATGTTAAAAACTAGTGGCCACACAAGTGGTGAGTGACAAGTCACTTAAAAACAAGGGGAACGGCGACACGTTTCGAGCTTACGCCATGATTATGAGCATAAGCTCGAAACACGTCGCCGTTCCCCTTGTTTTTAAGTGACTTGTCACTCACCACTTTTGTGGCCACTAGTTTTTAACATGACCTAGTAAATGTTACGTTTTATTACATTTTTCCTCCAACGGGAGCTGGATTTACTCTTTTCTACTATTTCCAATCTAGGTATAAACCTGCACCTAGACATGATGCTTACATACTTATCCATTTTGAGGTTTTCATTTTTACCCCTTTTACACAATTAAATAGATTCAGGCGTACAGGGAACTATTTAATATGTTACCAATTTATATATCCGTTATTTGTAGCCTATGTTTCATGAATTAATCTAGTGTGATTGCATTACTAACCTAATGTAATGTGCTTGCGTCAGTGACCATGTGACATTATGTTAGTGTATTTCAGAAAGAGATTGGTTGCAAAATTTATGTGGTTTTACAGTATTGCAGCAGACAAGCCAAAAGGAACCATCAGATACGGTTGGTAAATCTACAGTACGGCCGGAGTTACTTCTGTTAGTTCGGGGCATTGGATCTGTGGTCACGTCAAGACTTGCGGATGCAATACAGATAGGCGCTTGTAATAACAATTGATAATGGCCTAAGTGAATTCAAACATCTGGGATAAACATGTCTGTAATAAGACAAAAATAAAATGGAAATAGTGTAAGCACAGAATAGGTGGACAACATAGTCTTTTTATGACAACAATGGAGCATTGTCGCTGTAACTTTCTCATTTTATAATATTTATTGAAGTTTAATTTTTAAATCTGTGCAACTGCAGGAGGGGCGCACACGATCCACTATGGAGGTAGCCAGAGGGCTTACCTCTTTCTTAATGGCTGCTGTGAATCTGTATTTGATTGAACCAAATGAGCACAGATCAATGAAGTTCTATCGAACTGCAGTGATCTGTATGAGGAGTCTAATGATTCTTTCTACAAGTCCCCTTAGGGACTAATAAAGTTATAAAAAAAAAAGTTTTAATAAAAAGTAAGACAAATAAAAAAAAACACACATTAACCCCTTCCACATTAAAAAGTTTAAATCACCCCCCCCCCCTTTTCCCATTTTCCCTGTAAAAAAATATGTAAACATAATATAATAATAAAATAAACGAATTTGGTATTGACGTGCATAAATTGTCCCAACTATTAAAATAGAACAAATATCCCGTACAGTCAATTGCGTTAACGTTAAAAAATACCAAACCACAGAATTGCATTTTTTTATGACCTCATATCCCAGAAAAAATGAAGTAAAAAAGCATTCAAAAAGTCAGCTCTACACCAAATGGTACCAATACAAACAGCAGATTACGGCGCAAAAAAAAAATGAGCCCTCATACAGCCCAGTATATGGAAAATTTTTTATGTTATATGGGTCAGAAAATGTAAAAAGAAAATTTGTAAAACATGACGGAAAGTAAACAAATTTGGTATTGGTGTAATCGGTGTGATCTAATGTATCAAAATAACATGCAAGTTTGCCCACAAGGTGAATGGCCTTAAGAAAAATACCAAAAAATGTTTTTGTTTGAAATTTTACTCCACAAATATTTTTTGTTTGTTTCGGAGCATAAGTTATGGAAAAATGAAATGTGTCATTACAAAGTACAATTGGTCCAGCAAAAAACAAGCCCTCATATGGGTCTGCATATGGAAAAATAAGAGTTATGGCTATTATAGGGCGAGGAAGAAAAAACTAACGCGCAAAATCGAACAAAGACCTTATTTATGAACTATTTTGGTTGAAATTATTTTGTGTACCTGGACAAGTAGACTGTGTTCCATTTTAGTCCCTTGGACAAGCATTTTTTTTTTATTCAATATTGTTCAAAATCTTTACTCGCAGATTTTTGCAGATTTCAACTGAATCAACGGGGAACATCAATCCTCAGCAGTTCCTCAACATTAATGAACATGGTGCAAATTTTAACTCTGCACTGCAACCGCAGAAATTTCAGTGTGGAAAGATTTTTTAAAATTTAATTCAGGGGGGTGCTATCAGAAGGCTGAGATCATGCCCTTTAAACCTGGTTCACCCCTCCTTAAAAATTCCGGGCAGAGATTCCGATGCAGCAGCCTACCATAGTCTTCAATGGGATTCTGCTGCACTTTGCAGACTACAGCAAATTCCAGACTCCTCCAAAACAATAAAAACAGGTTCATTATTCTGGCAGAATACTGCACGGAACCGCATTGTAGTCCATAGGGGAAGCACGTCTGTGCAGTCATAGCTAGTGACGGTCACATCTCCAGGACCCGTCTGTCATCACCTTCTTCAAATGTCAGAAGAATATGTAACGTAGAACAGAATCAATTTTTACAAAACATTTGTTAAATAACAGCTCAAAGCAACAGGATGGTTCTACAGTGACCCCCCCGACTTACGATGAGTGACACTCACAGGTTCGCATAAACGGCTATCCGGCAGCGCTTACTGCTTCAGCTGTCACCGGATAGCAGTTTAATGTGCCCCTGTGAGTGTCACTCATCTGTCCCCTCCGATCCGGACCGTCCTCTTCATGCTCTGTGACATAACAGTCACTCTCCGTCGTCATCATGTCGCCGCGCACGCCGTCCCATTATCCAATAGGTGCGGCGTGCGCGGCGACATGTTGACGCTGATGGAGAGCGATGATCCAGGGCAGCGGTGACAGTCCAGAGCGAGGACACGTTAGTATAACTTTCTATATTATTATTGCACATATCCCTCAACATACGATAAATTCAAGCAACGATGGTTCATTTGGAACTAATTACCATCGTATGTTGAGGGATCACTGTATTATGTTACAGCTTGCTTCACACTACCATTAGGGTCCATTTTGACATTGACCAGTAGTATGAAATGGAATCCAGATGAAAATCTGGCAGGTGGATTATAAGTCAGTGATATCCATTAAAGGGGTGCTCCAACAAAAAACATTGTTTTCATATAAACTGGTGCCAGGATGTTATATTGCTTTGCAAATTATGTCTATTTAAAAATCTCAAGCCTTCCAGTACTTAACAGCTGCTGTATGTAGTCTTTCTAGTCAAATATAGAACTCCCTGTGGCCACCCCTGTCCTTGTAGGGAACCGTCCAGAGCAGGAGCAAATCTCCATGGCAAAACTCTCCTGCACCAGACAGTTCCCTACATGGACAAAGATGGCAGCAGAGAGCACTGAGTATAACTGGAAAGACTTCCAGGGTATACAGCAGCTTATAAGTACTTGAAGGCTTGATATTTTAACATTTGCAAGTCTGTAAAATTTACTGGAACAAGTTGATTTTAAAACTTTTTCTCCGTAGTACCCCTTTAAGTTCTGCTGCATAACTCACACCATCATGAGTGTAATTGCAGTTAAAGAGAGTTAGTAAACACTTCTACACTCCATAAGAGAAAAGAATTGGTGCATCTATACCTAGAAGTCTGCATTATGCTGTTCCTCTGTAATCCCTCTTCGAAATGTATTAATAAACTGACACCTGGGTGTAGGCTGGGCGGTATACCGGTTCATACCGAATTCCGAAATTTTTGTGCTGCACGATATGAATTTTAACCCATACCGCAATACAGTTTGGCCCCTCCCCCTTTGGAATGAATGAATCAGCCCAGTGCTGCGCTGTCCCCACATCGGAGAACTAATCCTATGTGACCTGCGCCCCCCCCAATTAATTATCAGCCCAGTGCTGTCCCCATCAGGGTACTACTCACATGTCACCCGCATGCGCTGCCCTCCTCGTCCTGTGTGTTGCGACCGCCGGCGCTGACACTCTATACCAGTGGTCTCCAACCTGCGGACATCCAGTTGTTCCATGTTGTTCCATGTTGCAAAACTACAAATCCCAGCATGCCGTTGGCTGTCCGGGCATGCTGGGAGTGGTAGTTTTGCAACATCTGGAGGTACACAGGTTGGAGACCGCTGCTCTATACTGTGCGGTATCCCTATGCCCGGGCTGAAAAAAACAAAATAAACTTTTAGGGATCGACCGATATCGGTTTTTTAGGGCCGATACAGATAATCGGTGCAGGTTAGGGCCAATAGCCGATAACTTATACCGATATTACGGTATAAGTTATCGGCTATTTAACCCCCTGCGACACCACTGCAGATCACTGATTTAAAGCGGGCGCTTTAAATCAATGATCTGCAGTGGCTTTTGCGGTGCCATAGGCCGCCGCCGCCGCCGCCACCCCACGCTTCTCTCCCCCTACCTGTCAGGGTGGTCCGGGCCATCCATCCATCCTCCCTTCCTGTAGTGTCCGGGGGGCGTTCCGGGTGGAGGGTGAACCAGTCCGGGCTGTCCTTCTTCTCCGGCGGTCATCTTCTCCACTCCGGGCAGGCTCCGGCCTAGTACGCTGCATAGACGCCGCTGCGCAGTGACGCCCGTGTGCAGCGGCGCACCTGACGTCACGGCGTAGCGGCGTCTATGCAGCGTACTAGGCGGAGCCTGCCCGGAGTGGAGAAGATGACCGCCAGAGAAGAAGGACAGCCCGGACTGGTTCACCCTCCACCCGGAACGCCCCCCGGACACTACAGGAAGGAAGGATAGATGGATGGCCCGGACCACCCCCATTACGGGGGTTTTTTATTGACTCGGAGGGTGGGGGAGGGGCCCGACCAGTATAGCGGTATGGGCAAAAATCCATACCGGTATACCGCCCAGCATCAAGGTGGGGGGTGCGACGCGGTGCGGTGGGTCGGGGGGTGGCGGTCGCGGTGCGGTGGGGGCGGGGCATTATCGGCAAGGTAATTGCTGATACCGATAATGCCCAAAATCGTGATTATCGGCTGATAATATCGGCCATACCGATAATCGGTCGATCCCTATAAACTTTAACTCACCTCCCTTTGGTCCGGTACTGGCCTCATTTGTTTCCTGGGGACGGGAACGTCGGACAGCCGTCAGCCTATCACCGGCCGCAGCGATGTTCCGCCTTGGCCGCTGATAGGCTGAGCCCACTGTCATGTAAGGAGCTCTGGCCGGTTTCTTACATGACAGTGGGCTCAGCCTATCACCAGCCGAGGCGGAACATCGCTGCGCTGGTGATAGGCTGAAGGCTGTCCGACGTTCCCTTCCCCAACGTAAGTCCGACGTAGGTGCGTTTATTTTGTTTACCTTTTGCAGCCCGGGCATAGGGATACAGCGTACAGTAGAGTGCCAGTGCCCGCAACAAACAGGATGAGGAGGTGATATGTTAGCATTTACCCCGATGGGGACGTGGGCTGATAATTAATATAGGGGGGGCGCGCACCTCTAGGAAATACCGTTATATACCGTGGAAGTTTAAAAAATGCCGTGATACACACATTTGGTCATACCACCCAGCCCTACCTGGGTGTAACCATTCTTCTTGTCAAAAGGAGTGTGTCCAAACACTCTGACCTGTCAGCCATGTGTACAGGGACACCCCCACACTGGTAATATTATAATGGAAGCCATGATGCTAGAATGATCAGAACCTTGCTTTCAGGAAACGTCAGCTCCATATCTCACCACTTCAATACTACAAATGTTAATCCCATGACACAGGGATCCCAATGGCATCACATTTATAGGAAACCAAAAATTGTATTTTAAGGATTTTTTTTTTCTAAAAACCTGTTTTGTAGGCATAAAAGCTATTGGCCTCTGGTAAAATAAAAGAAGTGATCTGAATGGTTGATGGGGGCAACTGATCCAGTTTTCCTCTGAACAGGTTTTGATAAATTTCCCCATATATCATTCTATCACTCCTACTTACTGGCTTATGTACTGTTTAGCAATGCTTTAAAGGGGTACTCTGGTGAAAAACATTTTTTTTCTTATCAACTGGCTCCAGAAAGTTTTGTAAATTACTTCTATTAAAAAATATTAATCCTTCCAGCACTTATCAGCTGTTAAAGTCGAGTTGTTCTTTTCTGTCTGACAACAGTGCTCTCTGCTGACACTTCTGTGTCTCAGGAACTGTCCAGTGTAGGAGCAAACCTCCATAGCAAACCTCTCCTGCTCCGGACAGTTTCTGAGACAGAGGTGTCAGAAGAGAGCACTGTGGCCAGACAGAAAAGAACAATGAATCTTCAGCAGCTGATAAGTACTGGTAGAATGAAAAAATTTTAACAGAAATAATTTACAAATCTGTTTAATTTTCTGGAGCCTGTTGATACGGAAAAAAAAAAATATATATATATATTTCTCACCGGAGTATACCTTTAACACACTAGTGGTCCCAGTGCAAAGATTAAAAAAAAAAAAAAAAAATACCCCCTTCCCCATTTTCATACCCACCCAATCCATAATTAATATATTAATATATATATATATATATATATATATATATACACACATACTCTATATAAATAAATAATCTATAGCACATAAATTCATACACAATATAAATAATACATGCACACACCACGTTATATTCAGTATGGTTCTAGGCAGCCCTGCAGTGTGGGGCTAAATTCCATCATCGCCCTTTTAATACCACAAAAAAAATCATAGGGCAAAGAATTTCTGAAAGGATCCCACTGCTTCATGATGTGACGTGCAATATAATAGGATGTGCCAAACCAGGTAGAAAAGAAAAAGTCCCCGTAGTGTCTACCTGCCCGCTGTCATTGTGCCACTATAGGTCACAGGCCCAGGCCTCAGCAGCAGCCTGCCAGGACCACAGAGACTACTCAGCCTGATTATACGCCTGAATAGTGAAAGCAAAGTGGCACAGCACACCGCCACATCCCAGAAGATCATATTACTACAGATTTATCAATTACACACTCACCTTCCAATTCCCCTGAAGGGAGACACAGGGAATAGACAATGAAATGAATACAGAGGTAGCAGAGCTGAACAGGTCACTGAGCTGAGGGTTTATAGTATGTACATAAAGAATAATGCAGATAACACAAGGTGCTGTTATGGCTCAGCTCTGCTACATCAAAGATGAACAACAATGTGATAAAGTCTAGTAAAATGTTACAACAGCTTCTATTTCCATGTCAGAACATAATAGAAAACCATGCAGAAAGGACTGTGACGGTATAGCCCCCACCACCTTCAGTGTACTTCTCTACAATCCTTCATTCCCTCCACTGCTGCTTGGGTGGATTACCAGCACCACTATCACATGAATTACCAGCCACTACTATACGACAAATTATATAGGGTCATCGGGTCTGGACCCTCTATGACGTAGATAATCTGGACAGGACCTGCTCAGCAATGGTCAATGATGTAGATACCCCAGACAGGATCTGCTAAACCTTGAACACTTTGGGCCCTCTGTGATGTAGATACCATGGACCTGCCCAGAAATGGGCCCGCTATGATGTAGATACCATGGACCTGCCCAGAAATGGGCCCGCTATGATGAAGAGACCCTGGACCTGCTCAGATATGATCAGTATGGGCCCTCTATGATGTAGATACCGTGGACCTGCTCAGATATGATCAGTATGGCCCCTCTATGATGTAGATACCGTGGACCTGCTCAGATATGATCAGTATGGGCCCTCTATGATGTAGATACCCTGGACCTGCTCAGATATGATCAGTATGGGCCCTCTATGATGTAGATACCCTGGACCTCCTCAGATATGATCAGTATGGGCCCTCTATGATGTACATACCCTGGACCTCCTCAGATATGATCAGTATGGGCCCTCTATGATGTAGATACCCTGGACCTGCTCAGATATGATCAGTATGGGCCCTCTATGATGTAGATACCCTGGACCTCCTCAGATATGATCAGTATGGGCCCTCTATGATGTAGATACCCTGGACCTCCTCAGATATGATCAGTATGGGCCCTCTATGATGTAGATACCCTGGACCTCCTCAGATATGATCAGTATGGGCCCTCTATGATGTAGATACCCTGGACCTCCTCAGATATGATCAGTATGGCCCCTCTATGATGTAGATACCCTGGACCTGCTCAGATATGATCAGTATGGGCCCTCTATGATGTAGATACCCTGGACCTCCTCAGATATGATCAGTATGGGCCCTCTATGATGTAGATACCCTGGACCTGCTCAGATATGATCAGTATGGGCCCTCTATGATGTAGATACCCTGGACCTCCTCAGATATGATCAGTATGGGCCCTCTATGATGTAGATACCCTGGACCTCCTCAGATATGATCAGTATGGGCCCTCGATGATGTAGATACCTGGACCTCCTCAGATATGATCAGTATGGGCCCTCTATGATGTAGATACCTGGACCTGCTCAGATATGATCAGTATGGGCCCTCTATGATGTAGATACCCTGGACCTCCTCAGATATGATCAGTATGGGTCCTCTATGATGTAGATACCTGGACCTGCTCAGATATGATCAGTATGGGCCCTCTATGATGTAGATACCCTGGACCTGCTCAGATATGATCAGTATGGGCCCTCTATGATGTAGATACCCTGGACCTCCTCAGATATGATCAGTATGGGCCCTCTATGATGTAGATACCCTGGACCTGCTCAGATATGATCAGTATGGGCCCTCTATGATGTAGATACCCTGGACCTGCTCAGATATGATCAGTATGGGCCCTCTATGATGTAGATACTCTGGATCTGCTCAGATATGATCAGTATGGGCCCTCTATGATGTAGATACCTGGACCTCCTCAGATATGGTCAGTATGGGCCCTCTATGATGTAGATACTCTGGACCTGCTCAGATATGATCAGTATGGGCCCTCTATGATGTAGATACCTGGACCTCCTCAGATATGATCAGTATGGGCCCTCGATGATGTAGATACCTGGACCTCCTCAGATATGATCAGTATGGGCCCTCTATGATGTAGATACCTGGACCTGCTCAGATATGATCAGTATGGGCCCTCTATGATGTAGATATCCTGGACAAGCTCAGATATGATCAGTATGGGCCCTCTATGATGTAGATACCCTGGACCTCCTCAGATATGATCAGTATGGGCCCTCTATGATGTAGATACCCTGGACCTCCTCAGATATGATCAGTATGGGCCCTCTGTGATGTAGATACCCTGGACCTGCTCAGATATGATCAGTATGGGCCCTCTATGATGTAGATACCTGGACCTGCTCAGATATGATCAGTATGGGCCCTCTATGATGTAGATACCCTGGACCTCCTCAGACATGATCAGTATGGGCCCTCTATGATGTAGATACCCTGGACCTCCTCAGATATGATCAGTATGGGCCTTCTATGATGTAGATACCCTGGACCTCCTCAGATATGATCAGTATGGGCCCTCTATGATGTAGATACCCTGGACCTGCTCAGATATGATCAGTATGGGCCCTCTATGATGTAGATACTCTGGATCTGCTCAGATATGATCAGTATGGGCCCTCTATGATGTAGATACCTGGACCTCCTCAGATATGGTCAGTATGGGCCCTCTATGATGTAGATACTCTGGACCTGCTCAGATATGATCAGTATGGGCCCTCTATGATGTAGATACCTGGACCTCCTCAGATATGATCAGTATGGGCCCTCGATGATGTAGATACCTGGACCTCCTCAGATATGATCAGTATGGGCCCTCTATGATGTAGATACCTGGACCTGCTCAGACATGATCAGTATGGGCCCTCTATGATGTAGATATCCTGGACAAGCTCAGATATGATCAGTATGGGCCCTCTATGATGTAGATACACTGGACCTCCTCAGATATGATCAGTATGGGCCCTCTATGATGTAGATATCCTGGACAACCTCAGATATGATCAGTATGGGCCCTCTATGATGTAGATACCTGGACCTGCTAAGATATGATCAGTATGGGCCCTCTATGATGTAGATACCTGGACCTCCTCAGATATGATCAGTATGGGCCCTCTATGATGTAGATACCCTGGACCTCCTCAGATAGGATCAGTATGGGCCCTCTATGATGTAGATACCCTGGACCTCCTCAGATATGATCAGTATGGGCCCTCTATGATGTAGATACCCTGGACCTCCTCAGATATGGTCAGTATGGGCCCTCTATGATGTAGATACTCTGGACCTGCTCAGATATGATCAGTATGGGCCCTCTATGATGTAGATACCTTGACCTCCTCAGATATGATCAGTATGGGCCCTCTATGATGTAGATATCCTGGACAAGCTCAGATATGATCAGTATGGGCCCTCTATGATGTAGATATCCTGGACAAGCTCAGATATGATCAGTATGGGCCCTCTATGATGTAGATACCCTGGACCTCCTCAGATATGGTCAGTATGGGCCCTCTATGATGTAGATACTCTGGACCTGCTCAGATATGATCAGTATGGGCCCTCTATGATGTAGATATCCTGGACAAGCTCAGATATGATCAGTATGGGCCCTCTATGATGTAGATACCTGGACCTGCTCAGATATGATCAGTATGGGCCCTATATGATGTAGATACCCTGGACCTCCTCAGATATGATCAGTATGGGCCCTCTGTGATGTAGATACCCTGGACCTGCTCAGATATGATCAGTATGGGCCCTCTGTGATGTAGATACCCTGGACCTGCTCAGATATGATCAGTATGGGCCCTCTAAGATGTAGATATCCTGGACAAGCTCAGATATGATCAGTATGGGCCCTCTATGATGTAGATACCCTGGACCTGCTCAGATATGATCAGTATGGGCCCTCTATGATGTAGATACCCTGGACCTGCTTAGATATGATCAGTATGGGCCCTCTATGATGTAGATACCCTGGACCTCCTCAGATAGGATCAGTATGGGCCCTCTATGATGTAGATACCGTGGACCTGCTCAGATATGATCAGTATGGGCCTTCTATGATGTAGATACCCTGGACCTCCTCAGATATGATCAGTATGGGCCCTCTATGATGTAGATACCCTGGACCTCCTCAGATATGATCAGTATGGGCCCTCTATGATGTAGATACCGTGGACCTGCTCAGATATGATCAGTATGGGCCCTCTATGATGTAGATACCCTGGACCTGCTCAGATATGATCAGTATGGGCCCTCTATGATGTAGATACCTTGGACCTCCTCAGATATGATCAGTATGGGCCCTCTATGATGTAGATACCCTGGACCTGCTCAGATATGATCAGTATGGGCCTTCTATGATGTAGATACCCTGGACCTCCTCAGATATGATCAGTATGGGTCCTCTATGATGTAGATACCTGGACCTGCTCAGATATGATCAGTATGGGCCCTCTATGATGTAGATACCCTGAACCTCCTCAGACATGATCAGTATGGGCCCTCTATGATGTAGATACCCTGGACCTCCTCAGATATGATCAGTATGGGCCTTCTATGATGTAGATACCCTGGACCTCCTCAGATATGATCAGTATGGGCCCTCTATGATGTAGATACCCTGGACCTCCTCAGATATGATCAGTATGGGCCCTCTATGATGTAGATACCCTGGACCTCCTCAGATATGATCAGTATGGGCCCTCTATGATGTAGATACCTGGACCTGCTCAGATATGATCAGTATGGGCCCTCTGTGATGTAGATACCCTGGACCTGCTCAGATATGATCAGTATGGGCCCTCTATGATGTAGATACCTGGACCTGCTCAAATATGATCAGTATGGGCCCTCTATGATGTAGATACCCTGGACCTGCTCAGATATGATCAGTATGGGCCCTCTATGATGTAGATACCCTGGACCTCCTCAGATATGATCAGTATGGGCCCTCTGTGATGTAGATACCCTGGACCTGCTCAGATATGATCAGTATGGGCCCTCTATGATGTAGATACCTGGACCTGCTCAGATATGATCAGTATGGGCCCTCTATGATGTAGATACCCTGGACCTGCTCAGATATGATCAGTATGGGCCCTCTATGATGTAGATACCCTGGATCTGCTTAGATATGATCAGTATGGGCCCTCTATGATGTAGATACCCTGGACCTCCTCAGATATGATCAGTAAGGGCCCTCTATGATGTAGATACCTGGACCTGCTCAGATATGATCAGTATGGCCCCTCTGTGATGTAGATACCTGGACCTGCTCAGATATGATCAGTATGGGCCCTCTGTGATGTAGATACCTGGACCTGCTCAGATATGATCAGTATGGGCCCTCTATGATGTAGATACCCTGGACCTCCTCAGATATGATCAGTATGGGCCCTCTATGATGTAGATACCCTGGACCTCCTCAGATATGATCAGTATGGGCCCTCTATGATGTAGATACCCTGGACCTCCTCAGATATGATCAGTATGGACCCTCTATGATGTAGATACCCTGGATCTGCTTAGATATGATCAGTATGGGCCCTCTGTGATGTAGATACCTGGACCTGCTCAGATATGATCAGTATGGGCCCTCTGTGATGTAGATACCTGGACCTGCTCAGATATGATCAGTATGGGCCCTCTATGATGTAGATACCCTGGACCTGCTCAGATATGATCAGTATGGGCCCTCTATGATGTAGATACCCTGGACCTCCTCAGATATGATCAGTATGGGCCCTCTATGATGTAGATACCCTGGACCTCCTCAGATATGATCAGTATGGGCCCTCTGTGATGTAGATACCCTGGACCTGCTCAGATATGATCAGTATGGGCCCTCTGTGATGTAGATACCCTGGACCTGCTCAGATATGATCAGTATGGGCCCTCTATGATGTAGATACCCTGGACCTCCTCAGATATGATCAGTATGGGCCCTCTATGATGTAGATACCTGGACAAGCTCAGATATGATCAGTATGGGCCCTCTATGATGTAGATACCCTGGACCTGCTCAGATATGATCAGTATGGGCTCTCTATGATGTAGATACCCTGGACCTCCTCAGATATGATCAGTATGGGCCCTCTGTGATGTAGATACCTGGACAAGCTCAGATATGATCAGTATGGGCCCTCTATGATGTAGATACCCTGGACCTGCTCAGATATGATCAGTATGGGCCCTCTATGATGTAGATACCCTGGACCTGCTCAGATATGATCAGTATGGGCTCTCTGTGATGTAGATACCCTGGACCTGCTCAGATATGATCAGTATGGGCCCTCTATGATGTAGATATCCTGGACAAGCTCAGATATGATCAGTATGGCCCCTCTATGATGTAGATACCCTGGACCTCCTCAGATATGATCAGTATGGGCCCTCTGTGATGTAGATACCCTGGACCTGCTCAGATATGATCAGTATGGGCCCTCTATGATGTAGATACCCTGGACCTGCTCAGCCATCAGTGTAGGCCCTCAAACAATGCTCAAGGGCAGATGAAGAGGATGCCCTTGCGGGTCTTACCGAGCAGCAGCAGCCGGTGTGTTTGCTTGTACTCCCTCTTCTGCTCCTTCAGGACCCGGTCTATGTTCTTGCTGACTTTCTTGGCCTCCTTCTCTGCCTCCTTCTCCTCCAGGCGCAGTTTGTCCCATCCCTTCTGCAGGGGATACTGCTGCTGCTGGGGCTGCTGCACCTTGATGGGCTTGTGCTGCTGCTGCTGCTTGCCGTCGCCCCCGTTCTGGAGCAGGAGCAGCAGCCCGTCCGGACCGTCCCCTCTGGCCGGCTTGCAGTGTTCCCCTTTGCGGGGCTGCCCATCCCTGAGCTGCGGATCTCCTCCTCCTCCTCCATGCCGCAGGTCCCCGGCTCGGAGCGGCGCTGACAGCTCGGGGGGCTGCTCTGTATCCGAGTTGGTGGCTGCATTAGAGATGGAACCGCTGGGATCACCGAAGAGCCGCGGCCGGAGGCTGTAACACAGCCCCATGGCTCCGGCCACCTACACGTGCGCTGCCTCGGCGATCAATAATAGCAGCAGCGGATCGATTGCGGATACCGTGTGATCGGATCGGAGGCGAGTGATGTGACACTACAGACACTGACAGCGCGGGAGCGGCGACTCTTATTAGCTCTTCATCCTCCAGCCGGGATTTCCCACAGCGACGTAATCAGGCGACACGGAGCCCACGGTCCCGTCACACTCCCCGCGTGCCATCTTGCATCTTCTCCCGTCGGGTAGAGCACACGGCACGCACACACATCCACCGCCGGAGGTCACCTGACACACAGCTCCAGCGCCGGTCCACTGTTACCGTAATTACACGCGTGTGCGCGTCATAACGTCAGGGGAGAGCTGCGGTAGACGAGGGGGCGTGCGCCGCTCTACTACAGAATGCGTTTATTTTTACCACACTCGTTCATTTCCACCATATGCGGTCACTGCTCACTAGTGGGTGACGTCTTAGGGACCAGTGTCGCCCTGTCTATAGATGTCATCTCTTATGGGTGCAGAGTAAACCCTACAAGCTAGATAAGATATATACAGCATAGCAGGGTGATGGGGCGGAATATATAGAGAGAGTATAGCAGAGGGATGGGGCGTAATATATAGAGAGTATAGCAGAGGGATGGGGCGGAATATATAGAGAGAGTATAGCAGAGAGATGATTTGTAATGTGGTAGCCCTTGGGGGGTGTATGGTAGGGATGGTATGATGTTGGTATATGAGGGGTTAATATTAACCCAGTCACTCGTGATGCCAGGGTGAGGGCTGGTATGCTGAATCTATGTTCCGGCCTATCGCCGCCCTCCCCAGAAGCGATAGGTGCAATGAAATGACTGAAGGTCCACAAGCAGATTTAACTTGAACTTGAATAACTTTACTGCAGTGCTTGCAATATCCAATACGTAATAACAGTCTCTTAATACAGTTCTTTGGTTGCTTAGCGACTGGTAGAAGTTGCGGACCTTGCATAAGACCTATAGTCTCTGAATTTAGGGAATGATGTGCAGATCCGTCCGGATTTAGGGGAAATATTGAGTCCGGTGATGCTGCAGAGTGCTTAGGGGATGACACACTCTATAATTTATATAGCTCGGCCGTTGCCGCAAGGCTCAGGCCTAACTCACTGCGATTACTGTAATACAGGTCTTGCTATCCCAGGAACAAGAGAGAGATAAGATGGCCGCCGCTCCCTTATATGGGCAGGGGGCATGGCGATTTTTATTGGTCCGAACGTCTGCCACTCACTTTACATGGTGAGATGGGATTGCTTACGTCACAGGCTCTATGTACATTGTAGAACCAGAACGAGGCTACAGATACCAGAACGAGGCCTGGAACGCATCCAGAGTGAGGCTTGGAACGCATCACGTGACCCGAAAGCCCTGCAATGCCATAGAAACAAGCAATTAACCATTTACATACTGAAATAACACTATATACATTATTTTATAGATAAATTAGTAATCTATATACTATAATGGAGGCGAATAAGGGCGAACTGACCAATAAAGACTACTAAGTCCTTGGGACTCTGGCTATGGGGACCCACAGATAAATAAGTACCGTGTGAAATGCGGTACTGGGACACCACAGTAATATATACAGTATAGCAGAGGGATGATTTGTGATATATACAGTATAGCAGAGGGATGGGGTGTAATATATAGAGAGAGTATAGCAGAGGGATTGGGCGTAATATATAGAGAGTATAGCAGAGGGATGATTTGTAATATATACAGTATAGCAGAGGGATGATTTGTAATATATACAGTATAGCAGAGGGATGGGGTGTAATATATAGAGAGAGTATAGCAGAGGGATTGGGTGTAATATATACAGTATAGCAGAGGGATGATTTGTAATATATACAGTATAGCAGAGGGATGGGGCGTAATATATAGAGAGAGTATAGCAGAGGGATGGGGTGTAATATATACAGTATAGCAGAGGGAGGATTTGTAATATATACAGTATAGCAGAGGGATGGGGCGTAATATATAGAGAGAGTATAGCAGAGGGATGGGGTGTAATATATACAGTATAGCAGAGGGAGGATTTGTAATATATACAGTATAGCAGAGGGATGGGGCGTAATATATAGAGAGAGTATAGCAGAGGGATGGGGTGTAATATATACAGTATAGCAGAGGGAGGATTTGTAATATATACAGTATAGCAGAGGGATGGGGTGTAATATATAGAGAGAGTATAGCAGAGGGATGGGGTGTAATATATACAGTATAGCAGAGGGATGATTTGTAATATATACAGTATAGCAGAGGGATGGGGCGTAATATATAGAGAGAGTATAGCAGAGGGATGGGGTGTAATATATACAGTATAGCAGAGGGAGGATTTGTAATATATACAGTATAGCAGAGGGATGGGGCGTAATATATAGAGAGAGTATAGCAGAGGGATGGGGCGTAATATATAGAGAGTATAGCAGAGGGATGATTTGTAATATATACAGTATAGCAGAGGGATGATTTGTAATATATACAGTATAGCAGAGGGATGGGGTGTAATATATAGAGAGAGTATAGCAGAGGGATTGGGTGTAATATATACAGTATAGCAGAGGGATGATTTGTAATATATACAGTATAGCAGAGGGATGGGGCGTAATATATAGAGAGAGTATAGCAGAGAGATGGGGTGTAATATATACAGTATAGCAGAGGGAGGATTTGTAATATATACAGTATAGCAGAGGGATGGGGCGTAATATATAGAGAGTATAGCAGAGGGATGGGGTGTAATATATACAGTATAGCAGAGGGAGGATTTGTAATATATACAGTATAGCAGAGGGATGGGGCGTAATATATAGAGAGTATAGCAGAGGGATGGGGTGTAATATATACAGTATAGCAGAGGGAGGATTTGTAATATATACAGTATAGCAGAGGGATGGGGCGTAATATATAGAGAGAGAGAGAATAGCAGAGGGATGGGGTGTAATATATACAGTATAGCAGAGGGAGGATTTGTAATATATACAGTATAGCAGAGGGATGGGGCGTAATATATAGAGAGAGTATAGCAGAGGGATGGGGTGTAATATATACAGTATAGCAGAGGGAGGATTTGTAATATATACAGTATAGCAGAGGGATGGGGTGTAATATATAGAGAGAGTATAGCAGAGGGATGGGGTGTAATATATACAGTATAGCAGAGGGAGGATTTGTAATATATACAGTATAGCAGAGGGATGGGGCGTAATATAGAGAGAGAGAGAATAGCAGAGGGATGGCAGAGGGACTGACGTGTGATGTCGCTGACGTCCTCCTGCGCGGGTCTGTGTAGGGACATCACTTGCGCGATGTCCCCCATCAGTCCCAGCCGCAGGCTCAGAGTTTTAAAGGCTGCAGTGGCGCTTTAGAACAGTGAGCCTTAGGGCCAACCCGGCCTGGACCGGCAGCGGCGGCTAAACAGTGACGTCTCCATCTTACAAATTTTGGGGGGGCATTCTGAGGGCCAAGATAAAAGTAGGGTGGGCAATTATAACAATGCTACATATATACACTGCGGGTGCAAATTATCTCATGGAGCTGCGTGCAGCATTGGAGAAGCTTGACCTTGAAGCTCCCATTGACTTCAAAGGCAGCTTAAGCATGTGGAACACATGGAAAATAAGTGACATGTCACTTATATTCACTGTAGTTCCCTGTCAAACATTAACAAATGTAAGACAATTTCCCATGATAGACACATGTACAGAGGGGGAAAAAAGTATTTAGTCAGCCACCAACTGTGTACGTTCTCTCACTTAAAAAGATGAGAAAGGCCAGTCATTTTCATCATAGGTATACCTCAACTATGAGAGACATAATGAGAAAAAAAAAATCCATAAAATCACATTGTCTGATTTTTAAAGAATTTATTTGCAAATTATGGTGAAAATTAAGTATTTGGTCACCTACAAACAAGCAAGATTTCTGGCTTTCACAGACCTGTAACTTCTTTAAGAGTCTCATCTGTCCTGTCCTCATCTCGTTACCTGTATTAATGGCTCCCTCCTGTTTGAACTTGTTATCAGTATAAAAGACACCTGTCCACAACCTCAAACAGTCACACTCCAAACTCCACTATGGCCAAGACCAAAGAGCTGTCGAAGGACACCAGAAACAAAATTTGTAGACCTGTACCAGGCTGGGAAGACTGAATCTGCAATAGGCAAGCAGCTTGGTGTGAAGAAATCAACTGTGGGAGCAATTATTAGAAAATGGAAGACCTACAAGACCACTGATAATCTCCCTCGATCTGGGGCTCCACACAAGATCTCATCCTGCGGTGTCAAAATGATCACAAGAATGGTGAGCAAAAATCCCAGAACCACATAGGGGGACCTAGTGAATGACCTGCAGAGAGCTGGGATCAAAGTAACAAAGGCTACCATCAATAACACACTAAGCCGCCAGGGACTCAAATCATGCAGTGCCAGACGTGCCCCCCTGCTTAAGCCAGTACATGTCTGGGCCGGTCTGAAGTTTGCTAGAGAGCATTTGGATGATTCAGAAGAGGATTGAGAGAATGTCATGTGGTCAGATGAAACCAAAGTAGAAGTATTTGGTAAAAACTCAATTTGTCGTTTTTGGAGGAGAAAGAATGCTGAGTTGCATCCATAGAACACCATACCTACTGTGAAGCATGGGGGTGGAAACATCATGCTTTGGGTCTGTTTTTCTGCAAGGGGACCAGGATGACTGATCTGTGTAAAGGAAAGATTGAATGGGCCATGTATCGTGAGATTTTGAGTGAAAACCTCCTTCAATAAGCAAGGGCATTGAAGATGAAACGTGGCTGGGTCTTTCAGCATGACAGTGATCCCAAACTCACCACCAACGGAGTGGTTTCATAAGAAGCATTTAAAGGTACTGGAGTGGCCTAGCTAGTCTCCAGATCTCAACCCCATAGAAAACCTTTTGGAGGGATTTGAAAGTCCATGTTGCCCAGCAACAGACCCAAAACATTACCGTTCTAGAGGAGATCTGCATGGAGGAATGGGCCGAAATACCAGCAACAGTGTGTGAAAACCTTGTGAAGACTTACGGAAAACATTTGACCTCTGTCATTGCCAACAAAGGATATATAACAAAGTATTGAGATTAACTTTATTGACCAAATACTTATTTTCCACCATAATTTGCAAATAAATTCTTTAAAAATCAGACAATGTGATTTTTTTGGATTTTATTTTCTCATTATGTCTCTCATAGTTGAGGTATACCTATGATGAAAATTACAGGCCTCTCATCTTTTGAAGTGGAAGAACTTGCACAATTGGTGGCTGAATAATTTTCCCACTATATAGCTAATTAAATCATATAGTTACCAAATAACACTAGAATATAAGGAAAAATATTATCACCATACATTATTACCATCATACTGTTACTGACCAAATCCTGTATACTGAGGCCAATATTACAAGTATACAAGGAGGAATATTACCACCATATTGTTAATGACAAAATCTTGTATAGAGACCAATGTTACCAATAATACCAGTATACAAGGAGAAATATTATCACCATACATATTACCATCATCCTGTTACTGACCAAATCCTGTATACTGAGACCAATAATACCAGTATACAAGGAGAAATATTATCACTATAGATATTACCACCATATTGTTACTGACCAAATCCTGTATACTGAGAAAAATAAGTGATTACATACAGTTACATCTGGTGATTCACAGATTACATCAATCACTTTCCTTTTCTACCCTATCCGGCCCAGACCATCATGACAAATTCTTCCTTTCACAACTCGTTTCCACAGAACCTGCCAGACAAACATTTTAGGCTTTTCACTTTACTGGCACCTATAGCACTCCAAACAGTAATAATAACCCCCTTGGTGTCCCACATAGTAGAGTGGGTAGAAAAGTGGTTTGGGGGAAGAGTAGGCTCCCCCATTAGATATTTAGGTTGCTCCAGTAGATAAACAGGTCCTTTCACATGGGTTCCCCCATTATGTAGGTTGCACCTGTAGGTAGAGCCCCCCTGTAGATGGCAATGGCTGACCCTATAAGTAGGGGGATTCCCTGTAGATAGGTACTACTGTAGTTACCGTATTTATCGGCGTATAACACGCACTTTTTAGGCAAAAATTTTAAGCCTAAAGTCTATGTGCGTGTTATACGCCGATACACCCCCAGGAAAGGCAGGGGGAGAGAGGCCGTCGCTGCCCGATTCTCTCCCCCTGCCTTTCCTGGGGTCTAGAGCCCTGCTGCCGACCCTTCTCTCCCCCTGGCTATCGGCGCCGCTGCCCGTTCTGTCCCCCTGACTATCGGTGCCGGCACCCCATTGCCGGCGCCTATAGCCAGGGGGAGAGAAGCGGTGCCGACAGCCAGGGGGAGAGAAAGGGCAGCGGCACCCATTGCCGGAGCCGCTGCCCCGTTGCCTCCCCCCATCCACGGTGGCATAATTACCTGGGTCGGGTCCGCGCTGCTGCAGGCCTCCGGCGTGCGTCCCCGACACCGTTGCTATGCGCTGCACGGCGCGGCGCATGACGTCAGTGTGCCGCGCCGTGCATAGCAACGACGCAGGGGACGCGCGCCGGAGTCCTGCAGCGCGGACCCGACCCAGGTAATTATGCCACCGGGGATGGGGGGTGGCAACGGGGCAGCAGCGCCGGCAATGGGTGCCGCTGCCCCTTCTCTCCCCCTGGCTGTCGGCACCGCTTCTCTCCCCCTGGCTATCGGCGCCGGCAATGGGGCGCCGGTACCGATAGTCAGGGGGACAGAACGGGCAGTGGCGCCGATAGCCAGGGGGAGAGAAGGGCCGGCAGCAGCGCTCTAGACCCCAGGAAAGGCAGGGGGAGAGAATCGGGCAGCGACGGCCTCTCTCCCCCTGCCTTTCCTGGGGGTGTATCGGGGTATACACGCGCACACACGCACCCTCATTTTACCATGGATATTTGGGTAAAAAACTTTTTTTACCCAAATATGCTTGCTAAAATGAGGGTGCGTGTTATAGGCCGGTGCGTGGTATACCCCGATAAATACAGTACATAGTTCATAAGGTTGAAAAAAGACTAGAGTCCATCAAGTTGATTGATCCAGAAAAAAGTTGATCCAGAAAAAAACCCTCATACTAGAGGTAAAAATTCCTTCCTGACTCCAAATATGGCAGTCAGAATAAATCCCTGGATCAATGTTCTGTCCCTATAAACCTAGTATACATAACCAGCGATGTTATTATTCTCCAAAAATGCATCCAGACCTTTTTAAGTCAGTTTCAACTTTTACAGAGTTCACCATGACCACCTCCTCAGGCAGAGAATTCCACAGTCTCACTGCTCTTACAGTAAAGAACCCCCATCTGTGCTTGTGTAGAAACCTTCTTTCTTCAAAACAAAGAGGATGCCCCCTTGTTATGAATACAATCCTGGGTATAAATAGATCATGGGAGAGATGGCAGATGACTTGGACCGTACCAGGGAGCGGAGTCTAAGGTGCCACTAGTTTTCACCAGAGCCCGCCGCAAAGCGGGATGGACTTGCTGCTGCAGGCGGCACCCAGGTCGCTACCCCTGGCACGGCTCGACCACACAGGCGGCTGAGGAGATTCGAGGCACAGGAGGGATAAGGCAACTTGTAGTCTGGATAGCAGAAGGTCAGGGCAGGTGGCACAGTAGCGTAGTCAAAGCGAAGCAGGAATTCAGTAGGCAGGCAGCAGAGGAGCAAGGTCAAGTCACAAGAGCAAGAGATATGATACACAGCAAGGCAATACAGAGGAATGCTTTCTCAAAGATCAAGGCAACAAAGATCCATCAAGGAACTGAGGAGGGTGGAGGAATTTATAAATGAGCCACAGGTGGATTACACTAATGAGCGTACTGGCCCTTTAAATCCTAAAACTAAATCCTAGGGGACAGGGACACGCGCGCCGGAGCAGAGAGGCAGAGGCAGGGAAACACCCGAACAGTGACGGACTGGGGCTTGCATGCGGGCGTGTCCCGCGATGCGAGTCCCAGCCCCGTCGGCAGCAGAAGGTAAAGGGACCATGCGCTCACGGCCAGCGTGTGCGGCCGGAGCGCTTAATGTAACAGTACCCCCCCCCCCCTTTTGTCTCCCCCTCCTTTTATGAGAGAGAAAACTCCTGAGAAGGTCACGGTCCAGGATATTCTCCTCAGGCTCCCAAGATCTTTCCTCAAAACCGTAACCCTCCCAGTCCACCCAAAAAAATTGTTTACCTCTCACAGTTTTTGCAGCAAGAATCTGCTTAACTTTGTAGACATCAGATGAGCCAGAGACAGGTGTGGGGACAAGATTCTTCTGAGAGAACCGGTTTATGACAAGAGGCTTTAGGAGAGAGACATGGAAGGAATTGGGAATACGTAACATAACAGGTAGACAGAGTTTTTAGGAGACAGGATTGATCTTTTGTGGAATCTGGAAGGGACCAAGGTAGCGAGCACCGAGCTTGTAACAGGGGATCTTGAAGCAGATGTACTTGGATGAAAGCCACACCATGTCACCAGGAGAGAAGAACGGAGGAGGTCTTCCACCTTTATCCGCTTGCGCCTTCATGCGTGAAGAAGCCTGGGACAACGACTGTCGGGTCTGTTGCCAGATGGTGGAGAAGTCACGGACCAGCTTATCAACAGATGGCCCACCGAAGGAGACTGGGACAGGAAGAGGAGAGGGGAGATGGAGTCCGTAGACAACAAAAAAGGGGGACGACCTCGTGGACTTGGAATCCTTATGATTATATGAGAATTCAGCCTGAGAATTGAGCTGAAACAAATTGTCGAAGATAAGTCTCAAGGATTTGATTAACCCTCTCCCCCTGACCGTTGGACTGAGGGTGGTAGGCCGAGTAGAAGTCCAGATTGATGTCAAGACGGTTACAAAGGGCTCGCCAGAATTTAGAGACAAACTGCACACCTCGAACCGAAACAATATGCCGATGAAGACCATGTAAACGAAAGACATGCAACAAGAAGTACTTCGCCAGCTGCGCGGCAGAAGGGAAGACCCTGGTAGAGGAATTAAATGAGCCATCTTGGAAAACCGATCTACAACTACCCAGATGTTATTATGAGAAGGTAGCAAATCAGTGATGAAATCCATGGCGATATACATCCAGGGAGTCTCTGGAATGGGTGAAGGCTGTAATGTCTTTGTCGAGGAGTTTTGTCACGGGCACGTTACACAGGACCAAACAAAATCTGAAACATCACGTTCAATATGGGGCCACAAGTAGTTCCGGGATATAAGAAGTAGAGTCTTGCGTATTCCAGGATGTCCTGCTGTCGAGGAAGAATTACCCCATTTCAGGACCTTGCGTCTCAATCTGGCGGGCACAAAGGATTTTCCTGGAGGAGCATGCTGAATCTCAGCAGGAGCGGCAGGAATCAAATGGTCAGGAGGAATAATATGCCTAGGCATGGAGTCCAAACCAATGACGTCAGAGGACCTGGAGAGAGCATCAGCCCTGATGTACTTGTCTGCTGGACGGAAGTGAATGAAGATGTTGAACCTAGAAAAGAAGCTATCTTCTATACCTTCAGTCGGTTGAGCAGGCTTTGCCTTCCTAAAGTTCATTGTTTTTGTGGCCCCTCGCGAGATTCCCTTATTGAAGAACAAGTTATAATGTGCATATATTATGATCACCATTTCCTAGGTATCTTTCTACTTGCACATTAGTTACACTGTCAGGTCTGTTGGTTAATATTAAGTCTAGTAGAGCGCCGCCTCTGGTCGGGCCCTGCACCATTTGGGACAGATAATTGTCTTTAGCTATAGTCAGTAACCTGTTTCTGATACAGTGCATAGTGAAAGTATTCGGCCCCCTTGAACTATTCAACCTTTTGCCACACTTCAGGCTTCAAACATAAAGATATAAAACTGTAATTTTTTGGTGAAGAATCAACAAGTGGACACAATCATGAAGTGGAACGAAATTTATTGGATATTTCAAACTTTGCTAACAAATAAAAAACTGAAAAATTGGGCGTTCATAATTATTCAGCCCCTTTACTTTCAGTGCAGCAAACTCTCTCCAGAAGTTCAGTGAGGATCTCTGAATGATCCAATGTTGACCTAAATGACTAATGATGATAAATAGAATCCACCTGTGTGTAATCAAGTCTCCGTATAAATGCACTGTGATAGTCTCAGAGGTCCATTTAAAGCGCAGAAAGCATCATGAAGAACAAGGAACACACCAGGCAGGTCCGAGATACTGTTGTGGAGAAGTTTAAAGCCGGATTTGGATACAAAAAGATTTCCCAAGCTTTAAACATCCCAAGGAGCATTGTGCAAGCGATAATATTGAAATGGAAGGAGTATCAGACCACTGCAAATCTACGAAGACCTGGCCGTCCCTATAAACTTTCAGCTCATACAAAGAGAAGACTGATCAGAGATGCAGCCAAGAGGCCCATGATCACTCTGGATGAACTGCAGAGCTCTACAGCTGAGGTGGGAGACTCAACAATCAGTCTTATACTGCACAAATCTGGCCTTTATGGAAGTGGCAAGAAGAAAGCCATTTCTTAAAGATATCCATAAAAAGTGTCATTTAAAGTTTGCCACAAGCCACCTGGGAGACACACCAAACATGTGGAAGAAGGTGCTCTGGTCAGATGAAACCAAAATCGAACTTTTTGGCAACAATGCAAACCGTTATGTTTGGCATAAAAGCAACACAGCTCATCACCCTGAACACACCATCCCCACTGTCAAACATGGTGGTGGCAGCATCATGGTTTGGGCCTGCTTTTCTTCAGCAGGGACAGGGAAGATGGTTAAAATTGATGGGAAGATGGATGGAGCCAAATACAGGACCATTCTGGAAGAAAACCTGATGGAGTCTGCAAAAGACCTGAGACTGGGACGGAGATTTGTCTTCCAACAAGACAATGATCCAAAACATAAAGCAAAATCTACAATGGAATGGTTCACAAATAAACATATCCAGGTGTTACAATGGCCAAGTCAAAGTCCAGACCTGAATCCAATTGAGAATCTGTGGAAAGAACTGAAAACTGCTGTTCACAAACGCTCTCCATCCAACCTTACTGAGCTCGAGCTGTTTTGCAAGGAGGAATGTGCAAAAATTTCAGTCTCTCGATGTGCAAAACTGATAGAGACATACCCCAAGCGACTTACAGCTGTAATCGCAGCAAAAGGTGGCGCTACAAAGAATTAACATGGGACTGAGCCCTTTTTTTGCAATTCTGACCACTGTCACTTTATGCATTAATACCTCTGGGATGCTTTTACTGATTATTCTGATTCCGAGATTGTTTTTTCGTGACATATTCTTCTTCAACACAGTGGTAAATTTTCATTGTTACTTGCATTCTTTCTTGGTGAAAAATCCCAAAATTTCATGAACATTTTGAAAATTTAGCATTTTTCTAACTTTGAAACTGGAAACTAGATATTCCAAATAAATTATATATTGATTCACATATACAATATGTCTACTTTATACTTGCATCATAAAGTTGACATGTTTTTACTTTTGGAAGACATCAGAGGGCTTCAAAGTTCAGCAGCAATTTTCCAATTTTTCACAACATTTTTCAAAATCAGAATTTTTCAGGGACCAGTTCAGTTTTGAAGTGGATTTGAGGGGTCTTCATCTTAGAAATATCCCATAAATGACCCCATTATAAAAACCACCCTCCCCCCCCAAGTATTCAAAATGACATTCAGAAAGTGTCTTAACCCTTTAGGTGTTTTACAGGAATAGCAGCAAGGTAAAGGAGGAAATTCAAAATCTTCATTTTTTACACTCGCATGTTCTTGTAGACCCAGTTCATGAAATTTTACAAGGGGTATAAGGAGAAAAAGCCCCCCAAAATTTGTAACCCAATTTCTCTTGAGTAAGGAAATAACTCATATGTGTATGTCAAGTGCTCTGTGGGTGCACTAGAGGCATCAGAAGGGAGCGACAATGGGATTTTGGGGAGTGAGTTTTTCTGAAATGGCTTTTTGGGGGGCATGTCCCATTTAGGAAGCCCCTATGGTGCCAGAACAGCAAAAAAAAAAAAAAAAACAACAACATGGCATACCATTTTGGAAACTGCACACCACAAGGAATGAAACAAGGGGTCAGCTGAGCCTTAACACCCCACAGGTGTTTAATGACTTTTTGTTAAAGTTGGATGTGTAAATTAATTTCTTTTTTTTTCCCACTAAAATTCTGGTTTTCCCCCAAATTTTTAATTTTTACAAGGGGAGAATGCCCCCCAAAATTTGTAACCCCATCTTTTCTGAGTATGGAAATACCCCATGTGTGGACTGAAAGTGTACTGCGGGCGCACTACAATGCTCAGAAGAGAAGAAGTCACATTTGGTTTTTGGAAAGCAAATTTTGCTGAAATGTTTTTTGAGGGGCATGTCGCATTTAGGGAGCCCCTATGGTGCCAGAACAGCAAAAAAAAAAACACATGGCATACTATTTTGGAAACTACACCCCTCAAGGAACGTAACAAGGGGTACAGTAAGACTTAACACCCCACAGGTGTTTGACAAATTTCCGCTAAAGTTGGACATGAAAATGAAAAATTAGATTGTTTTCACTAAAATGCTGGTGTTACCCCAAATTTTTCTTTTTCTCAAAGGGTAATAGGAGAAAAAGCCTCCCAAAATGTGTAACCCCATTTCTTCTGAGTATGGAAATACCCCATATGTGGATTCTGCGGGCGAATTACAATGCTCAGAAGAGAAGGAGCGCCATTGAGCTTTAGGAGAGAGAATTTGATTGGAATAGAAGTCGGGGACCATGTGCATTTACAAAGACCCCCGTGATGCCAGAACAGTGGACCCCTCCACATGTGACCCCATTTTGGAAACTTCACCCCTTACAGAATTTAATAAGGGGTGCAGTGAACATATACACCCCACTGGCATTTGATAAATCTTTGGAACAGTGGGCTGTGTAAATTAAAAATGTAATTTTTCATTGTTACGGACCACTGTTTCAAAAATCTGTCAGACACCTGTGGGGTGTAAATGCTCACTGTACCCCTTATTGCAATACGTTAGGGGTGTCGTTTCCAAAATGGGGTCACATGTGGGGGGGGGGGGGTCCACTGTTCTGGCACTAAGGGGGCTTTGTAAACACACATGGCCTTCAATTTCAGACACCTTCTCTTGCCAAAAGCCCAATGGCGCTCCCTCTCTTCTGAGCATTGTAGTTCGCCCGCAGAGCACTTTACATCCACATATGGGGTATTTTGTTACTCAGAGGAAATGGGGCTACAAATTTTGGGGGGCTTTTTTCCTATTTTCCCTTGTGAAAATGAAAAATGTAGGGTAACACCAGCATTTTAGTTAAAATTTATTTATTTTTTTTCATTTTCACATCCAACTTTAACGGAAATTTGTCAAACACCTGTGGGGTGTTAAGGCTCACTATACCCCTTGTCACATTCCATGAGGGGGATAGTTTCCAAAATGGGGGTCACATGTGGGTATTTATTGTTTAGCGTTTATGTCAGAACCGCTTTAATATCAGCCACCCCTGTGCAAATCACCAATTTAGACCTCAAATGTACATAGTGCATTCTCACTTCTGAGCCATGTTGTGCGCCCACAGAGCACTTTATGCCCACATATGGGGTAGTTGTGTACTCAGGAGAAATTGCATTACAAATTTTGGGGGTCTTTTTTTCCTTTTGCCGCTTGTGAAAATTAAAAGTATGGGGCAACACCAGCATGTTAGTGTAAACACCAGCTGTTGCATAACTACAACCCCCAGCATGCACAGACTACCAAAAGGCATCCTGGGAGTTGTAGTTTGAACCCCCGCCGGACCAGAGAAAGGTAGGAGACCCCCGCCGGCGCATATCTTCGCCATCTTTGCCACCTGATTGCCGCCCAGCAGGGTTGTGATTGGTCGGTCGTTTCGACCGATCAATCACGTGATCGTGAGGCGGCACCCGTGCCACCTCACTCCTGCTGGGTAAGGGTGAATGGGGCTGACTAGGACAGCCCCATTCACCCTTTTTTCCTGGGTCACCAGAGACCAGATTGACCCGGAAAAGCCGCAAATCGTAGGTCTGAATTGACATGGGCCGACATGGGGTGGTCTCAGGACCCCCCCAGGGGTTTGCAGGGGGGGGCCTGCTGATAGATATCAGCAGTCACCCCGGTCCGGTCCCCGCCCGGCGAGCGGCGGCGGACCGGAATTCCCACGGGCGTATCCATACACCCTCAGTCCTTAAGGACTTTAAAATGGGAGCGTATGCATACGCCCGGCGTCCTTAAGGGGTTAAGGGGGCTGAATAATTTTGCACGTCCAATTTTTCAGTTTTTTATTTCTTAAAAAAAGTTTGAAATATCCAATAAATTTCGTTCCACTTCATGATTGTGTCCCATTTGTTGTTGATTCTTCACAAACATTTTTAGTTTTATATCTTTATGTTTGAAGCCTGAAATGTGGCAAAAGGTCGAAAAGTTCAAGGGGACCGAATACTTTCACTATGCACTGTATATTCAGTATAACAGAGTGATGGGATGTGATATATTCAGTATAACAGTGTGATGGGGTGTGATATATACAGCATAGCAGAGTGATGGGGTGTGATATACACAGTATAGAAGAGTGATTAGGTGTGATATAGTATGGAAGAGTGATGGAGTGGGATATATACAGTATAACAGAGTGATGGGGTGTGATATATACAGTATAACAGAGTGATAGGGTGTGATATGTGTTAAGGCTGATATAGTTAGCCTGACTTTGTGGGTGGGGCGGGATGACTATAAGAACCCGCGGCTTCCTCCTGTCAGACGCCGCGGGTTCTACACGTCATCTCTGATCAGCTGACTGTCGGGTCAGCTGACCGGAAGTTTCAGCAGCGTCGGTGTGGGTAAGCGGCCAGGACTGGCTGAGGCGCGCGGTGGCTCCGGAGGTAAGCCGCAGCTTCGGGGAAACCCTGGTTTTTCATCTTATGGGGGCACCGTTAGTTACCAGTTATGGTTATTATGGGGCCGCATCATGGGTGCAACGGCGAGGTCGCAGTGATGCGGCACCATGTGTATAAGGCTCAGTTTATCTTATTAATTTGTTTATGGGCATGTTTCACACTTCCTACTACATTATGGCGATCAGTACTCAATTATTCAGCTTGTCACTCACTTTATATGCTTGTACCATACACAGAGCTGTGGCGTAGACAAGCTGCTGACTAGAGCAATGTACAGAGCTACATCTAATACAATGCGGTGCCAATATATATATACATGCCTGTTGTAAATGTTACTCTATATCTGGACAATAGCACAATCTTCTGTGGTCCGCTATCCGCTAATAGCTATCCGCTAATAGCACAATCTTCTGCGGTCCGCTAATATGATATAATAGTTTGACACATGTTCATCACAGCTTGGAAAAAAAAAGGGGGGGGGGGTTCTTACGGACTTTGTTGGTTGTATACTTATATAAATAGTTCTTGTATAGGTTTCATCAAACTGTATTCGCACATTACGTATGACATATTTAGTCTGGTCATAATCGCAGCGGCAATTGGTCATACATTTTCCCGCCGTTATCAGCTTATCTGCAGCTCTCAGTCGCAAGGGCTAGGCGAGTTTACGGTATCGCTGCATAACTTTTATTACGTTAGATGGTGAATATAATTTTCCTGTTTTGGTACTGCGGTCCTTAGGCAAGTTGTCTGATTTCAGATACTGATATCGGTCCACTAGCAAGGTATGTTGATAGTAATTAGGGTGTGTTACGCAGGTGTAGTTTACAACATTTGACAATAAATTATGTTATTATTTTAGGTGGTTCAGTTTCTAGGGTAATTTACGGTATTTATTCAGGTAAGCATACACGGTTGTATTCCATGTACTTCAGCAAGGTCTTGATATAATATTTCATTTGCAGAATACTTGACAGTTTTCTTGAGGGTTAGTCGGGTACGGATTGAATCCACAGCATAACCATCTTGCACGCATCTACGGTTAATATTCAATTCATTACGGTTCAATTCATTAATACTCATTTATTATTATGTGAAATTTAGATAAATTGTTTTGTTTAGCTACCACGGTCCCGTTTCCTGATCCTCAGTGTTTGACAACACTTCTTCAGCAAGGTTGGTTAATGGTAGTTGGGGGGGGGGGGGTCACTCAGGGGTAAGTAATGCATTGTCTATAGATCATATCACTGTTCAGGTGACGGCAGTTTCAGTTTAGCTCTCTGGCATTCAGGTAAGCATTCATGAATGTGTTTTTGTAGTGGCCTAGGTGTTCATTTAGTCATTTATATTTCAGATTTTATATCGGATTCACAGGAAATAGTTGGTACGAATCAATTACATCGCAACTGCCTCACATGTGCTCAGGGTATATCTTCATTTCCAGCCGGTAGCCCGAATTGATCTCAGGACGCTTATCTCGTGTTATCCTATATCAGGTCTTCTTCTTGTAGTGAGGAAACTTGGGTGCTGGTATTTCTTCCCCATATTCGGAGGTCAGTTAGCTTGTGCGTTGATCATTAGGAAGGTGGTGCACGTGTTGATGGGTAACCCGCATTAGTTTGTCGTATGATACTAATGATGTGTCGATATTTAGTTCCAGGCAGATTGAAGTCTTCTAACATTCGGGTAAGATAGCAGTGTTTTATGAAGTGATCACCTCATGAACCCAACACGTCTTTGGGGTGCGATTACTTATATACTTATCTTGGTGCACCTCTTTTCCACATTCAGGTAACTCACGTACTTTGTAAGTGGTACAGGGTGTTATATTTGGGTCAGGTATTGCACAGGTAAATCACCATCACTTTCTTAGCCAATTTGGTCATGTCTACAGGTTGCTTCAATGTCACGAGTACATTCTGACACGTCTTCGGATCTCCATTATGCATAGTACATTGTTTCCAGGTTACTCAGGTAAGATGGTTGAGGTAAGCCACAGTATTTTTGGTGGTTAAAAACAGTAGAGGTTGCGGTATTGGTTAATAAATTTAGATCTGGTAGGTTATTTGGTATTGGTTTGGATGCTTTCTAGAATGTCGCACGCATCTGATATAGAGGAATCTGCTTCGGTTTTGGAGAATGTGGCCAGGACTTCAGATCAAGCTAGTGTCCCATCACTGAGGAGTTGGACTGTACCTAAGTTGACAGCAGAGCTGGTCAGGAGAGGCATTCCTTTTCTGGCCTCTGCTTATAAAGCAGAATTGTACAGACTATTGATGGCGGACTTTGGTGGTCATAGTAGTGAGGAGGTGTAGATGAATACGCTTCATACATCATTGACACAACTCCACGCTCTGATTAACAACATGGCATCTAACATGTCTAACATGCAGTCAAGAGTGGAAGTAGCCCTTGAAAGTAGGAATTCTTCGGTTGCACCACCTCCGGCTATTCCATCCCATCCACTGCCGCAAGTTAGCATGCCAGGTATTTCCTTGGTAATTCCTAATATAGCACCGGCACATTTTATTCTGAAACATATTAAAAAGGATATCCTGGATGGCAAGGATGTTGTCACGATGCCGGCTGGCAGGTAGTGGACCCTCTGTGCCAGAGAGGGATTGGCGTGGACCGTGCTAGTGGACCGGTTCTAAGCCACTACTGGTTTTCACCAGAGCCCGCCGCAAAGCGGGATGGTCTTGCTGCGGCGGTAGTGACCAGGTCGTATCCACTAGCAACGGCTCACCTCTCTGGCTGCTGAAGATAGGCGCGGTACAAGGGAGTAGGCAGAAGCAAGGTCGGACGTAGCAGAAGGTCGGGGCAGGCAGCAAGGATCGTAGTCAGGGGCAACGGCAGAAGGTCTGGAAACACAGGCAAGGAACACACAAGGAACGCTTTCACTGGCACTAAGGCAACAAGATCCGGCAAGGGAGTGCAGGGGAAGTGAGGTAATATAGGGAAGTGCACAGGTGAAAACCCTAATTGGAACCACTGCGCCAATCAGCGGCGCAGTGGCCCTTTAAATCGCAGAGACCCGGCGCGCGCGCGCCCTAGGGAGCGGGGCCGCGCGCGCCGGGACAGAACAGACGGGGAGCGGGTCAGGTAGGGGAGCCGGGGTGCGCATCGCGAGCGGGCGCTACCCGCATCGCGAATCGCATCCCGGCTGGCAGCAGGATCGCAGCGCCCCGGGTCAGAGGACGTGACCGGAGCGCTGCAGCGAAGGGAGTGAAGCGAGCGCTCCGGGGAGGAGCGGGGACCCGGAGCGCTCGGCGTAACAGTACCCCCCCCCTTGGGTCTCCCCCTCTTCTTGGAGCCTGAGAACCTGAGGAGCAGACTTTTGTCAAGGATGTTGTCCTCAGGTTCCCAGGATCTCTCTTCAGGACCACAACCCTCCCAGTCTACTAAAAAAAAATTTTTTCCTCTGACCTTTTTGGCAGCCAAAATTTCCTTGACCGAGAAGACGTCCGAGGAGCCGGAAACAGGAGTGAGAGGAACAGATTTGGGAGAAAAACGGTTGAGGATGAGTGGTTTGAGAAGAGAGACGTGAAAGGCGTTAGGGATACGAAGAGAAGGAGGAAGAAGAAGTTTATAAGAGACAGGATTAATTTGACACAAAATTTTGAAAGGACCAAGATAGCGTGGTCCCAACTTGTAGCTAGGGACACGGAAGCGGACATATTTAGCGGAGAGCCATACCTTGTCTCCAGGGGAAAAAACGGGAGGAGCTCTTCTTTTCTTATCCGCGAACCTCTTCATGCGTGAAGAAGCCTGTAAGAGAGAATTTTGGGTCTCTCTCCATATAATGGAAAGGTCACGAGAAATTTCATCCACAGCGGGCAGACCAGAGGGCAAGGGGGTAGGGAGGGGGGGAAGAGGGTGACGGCCGTACACCACGAAAAATGGGGATTTGGAGGAAGATTCAGAGACCCTGAAGTTATACGAAAATTCGGCCCATGGAAGGAGATCTGCCCAGTCATCCTGGCGGGAGGAAACAAAATGTCGCAAATAATCACCCAGGATCTGGTTAATTCTTTCTACTTGTCCATTGGACTGGGGATGATATGCAGAGGAAAAATTTAATTTAATCTTGAGTTGTTTACAGAGAGCCCTCCAGAATTTAGACACGAATTGGACCCCTCTATCCGAGACAATCTGCGTAGGCAACCCGTGAAGACGAAAAATGTGTAGAAAAAATTGTTTAGCCAACTGAGGCGCAGAAGGAAGACCAGGAAGAGGGATGAAATGTGCCATTTTGGAGAATCGATCAACGACCACCCAAATAACGGTGTTGCCACGGGAAGGGGGTAAATCAGTAATAAAATCCATACCAATCAGGGACCAAGGCTGTTCGGGGACAGGCAGAGGATGAAGAAAACCAGCGGGCTTCTGGCGAGGAGTCTTATCCCGGGCACAGATAGTGCAGGCTCGCACAAAGTCCCCAACATCCGTCTCCAGAGTCGGCCACCAATAGAAGCGGGAGATGAGTTGCACAGATTTCTTGATGCCCGCATGACCTGCGAGATGGGAGGAGTGACCCCATTTGAGGATTCCGAGGCGTTGGCGTGGAGAAACAAAGGTCTTTCCTGGAGGAGTCTGCCTGATGGAGGCAGGAGAAGTGGAGATCAGGCAGTCAGGTGGAATGATGTGTTGCGGAGGGAGATCAACTTCTGAGGCATCCGAGGAACGAGAGAGAGCATCGGCCCTAATGTTCTTATCGGCAGGACGAAAGTGAATCTCAAAATTAAATCGGGCAAAGAACAGAGACCACCTGGCCTGGCGAGGATTCAGCCGTTGGGCCGACTGGAGGTAGGAGAGGTTCTTGTGGTCGGTGTAGATAATAACAGGAAATCTTGATCCCTCCAGCAGATGCCTCCATTCCTCAAGTGCTAATTTAATGGCTAGAAGCTCTCGATCCCCGATGGAGTAGTTCCTCTCCGCTGGAGAGAAGGTCCTAGAGAAAAAACCACAAGTGACAGCATGCCCGGAAGGATTTTTTTGTAGAAGGACAGCTCCAGCTCCTACTGAGGAGGCATCAACCTCCAATAGGAAGGGTTTGGAAGGGTCAGGTCTGGAGAGCACGGGAGCCGAAGAAAAGGCAGACTTGAGTCGTTTAAAGGAGTCTTCTGCTTGAGGAGGCCAGGACTTGGGATCAGCATTTTTCTTGGTTAAAGCCACGATAGGAGCCACAATGGTAGAAAAATGTGGAATAAATTGCCTGTAATAATTGGCGAACCCCAAAAAGCGTTGGATAGCACGGAGTCCGGAGGGGCGTGGCCAATTTAAGACGGCAGAGAGTTTGTCTGGATCCATCTGTAGTCCCTGGCCAGAGACCAAATATCCTAGAAAAGGAAGAGATTGGCATTCAAACAGACATTTCTCAATTTTGGCATAGAGTTGGTTGTCACGAAGTCTCTGAAGAACCATACGGACATGCTGGCGGTGTTCTTCTAGATTGGCAGAAAAAATTAGGATATCGTCCAGATATACCACAACACAGGAGTATAATAGATCACGAAAAATTTCATTGACAAAGTCTTGGAAGACGGCAGGGGCATTGCACAGTCCAAAGGGCATGACCAGATACTCAAAGTGTCCATCTCTGGTGTTAAATGCCGTTTTCCACTCGTCCCCCTCTCTGATGCGGATGAGGTTATAGGCGCCTCTTAAGTCCAATTTAGTGAAGATGTGGGCACCTTGGAGGCGATCAAAGAGTTCAGAGATGAGGGGTAAGGGGTAGCGGTTCTTAACCGTGATTTTATTAAGACCGCGGTAGTCAATGCAAGGACGAAGGGAGCCATCTTTTTTGGACACAAAGAAAAATCCGGCTCCGGCAGGAGAGGAGGATTTACGGATAAAGCCCTTTTTTAGATTCTCCTGGACGTATTCGGACATGGCAAGAGTCTCTGGGGCAGAGAGAGGATAAATTCTGCCCCGGGGTGGAGTAGTACCCGGGAGGAGGTCGATAGGGCAATCATAAGGCCTGTGAGGAGGTAGAGTCTCAGCTTGTTTTTTGCAGAAAACATCCGCGAAGTCCATATAGGCCTTAGGGAGACCGGTTACTGGAGGAACCACAGAGTCACGGCAAGGGTTACTGGGAACCGGTTTTAGACAGTTCCTGGAACAAGAGGACCCCCAACTCTTGATCTCCCCAGTGGACCAATCCAGGGTTGGGGAATGAAGTTGAAGCCAGGGAAGTCCAAGGAGAATCTCCGAGGTGCAATTGGGGAGGACCAAAAGTTCAATCCTCTCATGATGAGATCCGATGCTCATAAGAAGGGGCTCCGTGCGGAAACGTATGGTACAGTCCAATCTTTCATTATTTACGCAATTGATGTAGAGGGGTCTGGCGAGACTGGTCACTGGGATGTTGAACCTGTTGACGAGAGAGGCCAAAATAAAATTTCCTGCAGAACCAGAGTCCAAGAAGGCCACTGTAGAGAAGGAGAAGGCAGAGGCAGACATCCGCACAGGCACAGTAAGACGTGGAGAAGCAGAGTAGACATCAAGGACTGTCTCACCTTTGTGCGGAGTCAGCGTACGTCTTTCCAGGCGGGGAGGACGGATAGGACAATCCCTCAGGAAGTGTTCGGTACTAGCACAGTACAGGCAGAGGTTCTCCATACGGCGTCGTGTCCTCTCTTGAGGTGTCAGGCGAGACCGGTCGACCTGCATAGCCTCCACGGCGGGAGGCACAGGAACAGATTGCAGGGGACCAGAGGAGAGAGGAGCCGAGGAGACGAAACGCCTCGTGCGAACAGAGTCCATATCTTGGCGGAGTTCCTGACGCCTTTCAGAAAAACGCATGTCAATGCGAGTGGCTAGGTGAATAAGTTCATGTAGATTAGCAGGAATTTCTCGTGCGGCCAGAACATCTTTAATGTTGCTGGATAGGCCTTTTTTGAAGGTCGCGCAGAGGGCCTCATTATTCCAGGACAATTCTGAAGCAAGTGTACGGAATTGTACGGCATACTCGCCAACGGAAGAATTACCCTGGACCAGGTTCAACAGGGCAGTCTCAGCAGAAGAGGCTCGGGCAGGTTCCTCAAAGACACTTCGGATTTCCGAGAAGAAGGAGTGTACAGAGGCAGTGACGGGGTCATTGCGGTCCCAGAGCGGTGTGGCCCATGACAGGGCTTTTCCGGACAGAAGACTGACTACGAAAGCCACCTTAGACCTTTCAGTGGGAAACAGGTCCGACATCATCTCCAGATGCAGGGAACATTGGGAAAGGAAGCCACGGCAAAACTTAGAGTCCCCATCAAATTTATCCGGCAAGGATAAGCGTATCCCAGGAGCGGCCACTCGCTGCGGAGGAGGTGCAGGAGCTGGCGGAGGAGATGACTGCTGAAGCTGTGGTAGCAACTGTTGTAGCATAACGGTCAGTTGAGACAGCTGTTGGCCTTGTTGCGCAATCTGTTGTGACTGCTGGGCGACCACCGTGGTGAGGTCAGCGACAACTGGCAGAGGAACTTCAGCGGGATCCATGGCCGGATCTACTGTCACGATGCCGGCTGGCAGGTAGTGGACCCTCTGTGCCAGAGAGGGATTGGCGTGGACCGTGCTAGTGGACCGGTTCTAAGCCACTACTGGTTTTCACCAGAGCCCGCCGCAAAGCGGGATGGTCTTGCTGCGGCGGTAGTGACCAGGTCGTATCCACTAGCAACGGCTCACCTCTCTGGCTGCTGAAGATAGGCGCGGTACAAGGGAGTAGGCAGAAGCAAGGTCGGACGTAGCAGAAGGTCGGGGCAGGCAGCAAGGATCGTAGTCAGGGGCAACGGCAGAAGGTCTGGAAACACAGGCAAGGAACACACAAGGAACGCTTTCACTGGCACTAAGGCAACAAGATCCGGCAAGGGAGTGCAGGGGAAGTGAGGTAATATAGGGAAGTGCACAGGTGAAAACCCTAATTGGAACCACTGCGCCAATCAGCGGCGCAGTGGCCCTTTAAATCGCAGAGACCCGGCGCGCGCGCGCCCTAGGGAGCGGGGCCGCGCGCGCCGGGACAGAACAGACGGGGAGCGGGTCAGGTAGGGGAGCCGGGGTGCGCATCGCGAGCGGGCGCTACCCGCATCGCGAATCGCATCCCGGCTGGCAGCAGGATCGCAGCGCCCCGGGTCAGAGGACGTGACCGGAGCGCTGCAGCGAAGGGAGTGAAGCGAGCGCTCCGGGGAGGAGCGGGGACCCGGAGCGCTCGGCGTAACAGATGTGAACTTAGCCTCTTTGCTCATAGCAACACATGATCTCAGTGAAAACAAGACAATAGCTTTTGGTGATGTATCCGTTGTGCTTAAGTCCAAAGATGTCAGATTAAGCAGAAAATTGTCATTGTCTGAATTTATTATGGCATTCAGTATATACCGAGACATAATCTGTACTGCAAGACCTGACAGAAGGAAGGAACTTGACCTTTACTTCTATAAAGTTATGGAGTTGTGTCACAAATACGGTGGACACACCTTTTATGAGTACCATAAATCGTTTTCCACCAAAGCAGCCTTGAGCCAATTCAATTATGCTATCAGTTGGGCCACCATAGATACAGAAATCTACTGTAACCATTTTTCTGGACTCAAGGCTCCTCTCTGTGGTAATTGTCAATCGTCTTCCCATACCACGGAATGGTGTGTCTCGGTTAATACTGATGCTGCAGCCAATACACCTAGCTCTTCAGGGGTTAGTCAGCCTCGAGGGCCCAAAATTTCAGGCATAATGGTCAAGTTGGGTAGGCCAATCCGCTATCTGGGAAAATCCCAGATTTGCAATAATTACAATTATACATCTTGTAATTATAATCAGTGCAGATTGTTTCATGTATGTACCATCTGCTTTAGAGCACACCCTAAAACAGCTTGCTCCCAGAAATCAGAGAAGTCCTGACTAGGAGTAGTCGATACTGCATTTCTGGGTCTGTTTTTGTAGGACCATCCAGATCAGCATTTCGTGCAATACCTGATTTCAGGGTTCGAGTCAGGCTTCCATGTTGGTCTGGTGGCTCTTCCAGAGCAGACTTTTGAGTGCAGAAATCTGTTGTCAGCATCCGCCGACCCTGCAACGGTAACTGCTCTCATTCAAGCAGAAGTATATAAGGGTTTTGTTATAGGCCCTTTTTTAGAAATCTCCTTTCGAGTCATGGAGAGTTAACCACATCAGTCTGGTAACAGGCAAGTTCAATAATTAAAAACGCTTGATCTATTGTCAGGATCCGGACTGGTATGCAGGGAGGACACGGGTGGTGGATCCTCTGAGTCAGTGAGGGGATTCCGTACCAGGGAAACGGAATCTAAGGGGTTACTGGTTTTCACCGGAGCCCACCGCAAAGCAGGATGGACTTGCAGCGGCAGGTAACCCCCAGGTCGTTCCACCCGATAGCGACTCAACCTCTCTGACAGCTGAGACAGGCGCGGTACACAAGGCAAGAGCAAGGTCGGACGTAGCAGAAGGTCTGGGCAGGCAGCAACGGTTCGTAGTCAGGGGCAACGGCAAGGGTCTGCGTACACTGGCAATGGAACACACAGAAACGCTTTCACAGGGCACTTAGGCAGCAAGATCCGGCAGGGACAGGAAGGGGAAGTGGGTTAATATAGTGTGGGAAGTGCTTGGAACTAATTGGGCCAGGCACCAATTAATGGTGCACTGGCCCTTTAAATCTGAGAGACCCACCCACCCTCCCCTTTTCTTTTCAATTCTTACAGGGTATGCCCTCTTTTTTCAGGTATACTCTATACACTGCAGTTATGGCACAACTCAGACTGCTTATTAGTGTTAAAGTATCATGTATAGCAATTATGATATGGTTTATTTAAGGTAGGCAGGTACGCATTTCGAGTCATAAGCACCGAACACAAATACAGTATAAAAGAGCGATGGGGTGTGATATATACAGTATAGCAGAGGGATTAGGTGTGATATAGTATGGAAGAATGGTAGGGTGTGATATATTCAGTATAACAGAATTATGAGGTGTTTGATATCTTACAGTATAGCAGAGTAGTGGTGTGTGTGATTTATAGTATAGCAAAGTAATGGGGTGTGATATATTCAGCAAAGTGATGGGGTGTAATATATATATGGTATAGCAGTGATTGGGGAGTGATATATACAGTATTGCAAAGTAATGGGGTTTGATATATACAGTATAGCAGTGATTGGAGTGTCATATATACAGTATAGCAGAGTGAGGGGGGGGGGTGATATATACAGTTTTCTATGACACATTGGATCTCCTTTTCTGTCACTTGGGCATTGAGGGTCTCTCTTTCTGCTCATCATTCAATGTAGGCAAAGTGGGACCTTGCAAGAAGGTCACACCTGCAGGAAGATCAGAGGAAGAATCGTTTTAAAGTTCTGTGCAAAAACTTCCAATGACCTTGTTGACTAAATAAGGATTAGTATGCAGTGTACCTGATGAGTCCCTCATTTCTGCTTTGTCAGATGGAAGATGGCAACCTTTCGCCAGTCTGGTCATGAGGCAGCCCACATTGTTACCATGATGAAAGAAGTCTGTCTCAAGCTAGCTGTACCTTGTCCTGTAGGAACCATCCAATTTCCTACATTTAACCTAGAGCTATAGCTAGCTCCTTTTGCGACCGAGGCTAGTACAGAAGATTGCCCCCCCCCCCCCCATTTGGGCTCAGGGCAACCCTCGGAAATCATATTTTTTTAGGGTTTCCCTACAGAATATTTGTTTTTATGTGTTGGCTATGAAGATCGCAGTATTGCTATATTGCCTTTTTCTTTTCTTCTCCATCTGGCCCAGGACATCATGATGATTACTTCCAGCCAAAACCCTTCAGCACAGAACCTGCAACACAAACACAAAGCTTTGCACTTTTCCAGCATTATCCTCCCCTTTTCTCCACAAATACATCCAGTCCCTCCCAAACAAATGCCACCAGCCTCCCTACAATACACAATGTTTCCAGCCTCACTTAAATGCCTCCAGCTCCACCTCACACAAATGCACAATGACACCTGCCTTACCCAAGTGCCTCAAGCCTTTCTCACATACAATACCTTCAGCCTCCCACACAATGCCTCCAGCCTCACCCACACACAATGCCTCCAGTATCACCCACACAAAAAGCCTCCAGCCTTTCTTTTACAGGTGTAGAGGGATACAGGGGTGTACATGGGTGACAGAGGGTGTACAAGAGTGACAGATGGGTGACAGGGGTGTAGAGAGGTGACAGAGGGGTGTACAGGGTACTTGGGTAACAAAGGGTTCTACAGGGGTGATATAGTGGTAATGATGGGTGACAGAGGGGTGTACAGGAGTGACAGAGGGGTGTACAGAGTGATAGAGGAGTAATGAGGGGTGTAGAGGGGTGACAGAGGAGTGTACAGGAATGACAGAAGGGTTTACAGGTGTGACAGAGGGGTAACAAAGGATGTAGAAGGGTGACAGAGGAGTGACAGAAGGGTGGGGGTGCAGTACCTGAAGCCAGTGGCGGATCCAGAGTCTAGTCTCGGGAGGAGCACTATCAGAGTATTTTGCAGAAAATAAGGGATTGCTAACAGAACCCAGAGGATACTGAGTATGAGCAGAGGTGATGCTAGGATTGGTGTCACCTGGTGCGGTAGAAAATGGTGGGTCATCTTTAACCACCGGAGTGTCCCTGCCGGGGCACCCTGATTGAGAGTCACTGCCCAGTGTAATGTATGCCGGACATCTCTGGCCAATGTGCCCCCTTGCAGCAGCGTGCTTGAGATTGCCTCAATCACCTTATGGGAGCTACAGCCCTGATTTGACCCATTAAAATAAAGTGTACTCACTTATTAGTAACAGAGAGAACAAAAAAGGAAAGTTTATCAGAAAATGGCAAACGTTTCACTGTACAATCTTTATTTGCAGAAGCAGGTATACCCCTATGTTTGTACAATTTTACCATGAAAATAACCAAAGGTAATTTGTTGGCACAATATTTCTGCACATATTTTTGGAAATGTGTAACACCATTTAACATTTTAAGTTAACAATCCAAATGTATAAAACAGTTCTGAACTAATACTTTCTATGCTTTCTTAGTCAAGTACATACCAAGAGATGATTCCCATCTGTATTGTAGACTGAGAGCTGATATACTGTAGATAATCTATTATTAGCTGTATGGTTGCCATGGTGGATTCACAGCACCACAGTGGGAGTTCTTCATGAGATATCTGCCACATACTGATACCTGTACTGGTTTAACCACAATCATCAGCATTGAGTATCATGGTAGCATGGGCTTTTAATGTGCGATAGGTTTTAAGGAGCAAAATAAGTTGGCCATACAAGTCGTTGTAAATATGTTGTTATATATATATCAGCAGGGCCGGATCATCATTGGCGCTCATGAAGCGCCTGCTCCGGGCCCTGTGCCTGCAGGGGGCCCCCGTCACATTCTGGACATCCCGGTGGTTACCTCTCTGCGACATCCCGTGTGTGCACCTATACGAGAAAAGCAGAGCATCGAGGAGGACGTGCACACATGGTAAGTGAACAGCGGCACGTCATCTTCAGTGTTCCGACCTCCGCTCCTCTGGTCCCGGGACCTACTTCTATTGCCCATAGGCCATAGCAGTAGATCGTGTCCCCGGTCCCTGGGGTCCCCGGACCGGAGGAGCAGTGGTCGGAACACTGAGGCATACTGAGGCAAACAGGCATACAGCCTCCAGCCATACACTGTATATGGCTGAAGGCTGTATGTCTGTGGGGGAACTATAGTGCACCTAATGTGGAGGAACTATACTGCACCTAATGTGGGGGAACTATACTGCACCTAATGTGGGGGAACTATACTGCACCTAATGTGGGGGAACTACTGCACCTAATGTGGAGAACTATACTGCACCGAATGTGGGGGATCTATACTGCACCTAATGTGGGGAACTATACTGCACCTAATATGGGGAACTATACTGCACCTAATGTGGGGGAACTATACTGCACCTAATGTGGGGGAACTACTGCACCTAATGTGGAGAACTATACTGCACCGAATGTGGGGGATCTATACTGCACCTAATGTGGGGAACTATACTGCACCTAATATGGGGAACTATACTGCACCTAATGTGGGGGAACTATACTGCACCTAATGTGGGGGATCTATACTGCACCTAATGTGGGGAACTATACTGCACCTAATGTGGGGGAACTATACTGCAACTAATGTGAGGGAACTATACTGCACCTAATGTGGGGGAGCTATACTGCACCTAATGTGGGGGAACTATACTGCACCTAATGTGGAGAACTATACTGCACCGAATGTGGGGGATCTATACTGCACCTAATGTGGGGAACTATACTGCACCTAATATGGGGAACTATACTGCACCTAATGTGGGGGATCTATACTGCACCTAATGTGGGGAACTATACTGCACCTAATGTGGGGGAACTATACTGCAACTAATGGGGGGGAACTATACTGCACCTAATGTGGGGGAGCTATACTGCACCTAATGTGGGGGAACTATACTGCACCTAATGTGGGGGAACTATACTGCACCTAATGTGGGGGAACTATACTGCACCTAATGTGGGGAACTATACTGCACCTAATGTGGAGGAACTATACTGCACCTAATGTGGGGCAAACTATACTGCTCCTAATGTGGGGAACTGTACTGCAACTAATGTGGGGAACTATACTACACCTAATGTGGGGAACTATACTACACCTAATGTGGGGGAACTATACTTCACCTAATGTGGGGGAACTATACTGCACCTAATGTGGGGGGAACTATACTGCACCTAATGTGGGGGAACTGTACTGCACCTAATGTGGGGGAACTGTACTGCACCTAATGTGGGGGAACTGTCGGGGGGGGGGGGGGGGGAAACATAATTAAGTGCTCCAGGTAGCCTGAATCTGGCCCTGTATATTAGTATGTTTTTGTATGTCTGTGCTCTCTCCTGTCTGATAACACTCCTCTGTGCTTTCTCCTGTCTGATAGTACTCCTCTGTGCTCTCTCCTGTCTAATAGCACTCCTCTGTGCTCTCTACTGTCTGATAGGACTCCTATGTGCTCTCTCCTGTCTGATAGCACTCCTCTGTACTCTCTCCTGTCTGATAGGACTCCTCTGTACTCTCTCCTGTCTGATAGGACTCCTATGTTCTCTCTCCTGTCTGATAGGACTCCTCTGTGCTCTCTCCTGTCTAATAGGACTCCTCTGTGATCTCTCCTGTCCGATAGGACTCCTCTGTGCTCTCTCCTGTCAGATAGCACTCCTCTGTGCTCTCTTCTCTCTGATAGGTCTCCTCTGTGCTCTCTCCTGTCTGATAGCACTCCTCTGTGCTCTCTCCTGTCTGATAGTACTCCTCTGTGCTATTTCTTGTCTGATAATACTCCTATGTGCTCTCTCCTGTCTGATAGCACTCCTCTGTGCTTTCTTCTGTCTGATAGTACTCCTCTGTGCTACCTTCTGTCTGATAGCCCTCCTCTGTGCTCTCTCCTGTCTGAAAGTACTCCTCTGTGCTATTTCCTGTCTGATAATACTCCTATGTGCTCTCTCTCCTGTCTGATAGCCCTCCTCTGTGCTCTCTCCTGTCTGATAGCATTCCTCTGTACTCTCTCCTGTCTGATAGGACTCCTATGTGCTCTCTCCTGTCTGATAGGACTCCTCTGTACTCTCTCCTGTCTGATAGGACTCCCCTGTGCTCTCTCCCCGGTCTGATAGTACTCCTCTGTGCTCTCTCCTGTCCTATCAGTGGGAAAGATGGCAGCAAGAAATGTTTTATTTTATTAATTTTTTTACATTCCCATCCTGGCCTGCATGTCTATGACTGCGCACACTCCTGCGCATGCTCCAGGATGGGGAAGTTGAAGCTCTGTTCCCCATGTATTCTCCTTCTCCTGAATCTCCCCAGCTCTGGCCTCCAGAATCACTGTAGCTCTGGTCTCTGGATTCTCTGCAGCTCTGGCCTCCGGCCCCTTAGTAGAATAATAGAGATAATAGGAAGGAGAAGGTGCAGCATTGCTGGGCATGAAGTCCAGCTCACCTTCATGTACTGCACCCCTGTACACCCCTCTGATACCCCTCTGTTGCCCCTGTACATCCCTTTGTCACCCCTGTACAGTCCTCTGATATCCCTTGGGCACCCCTGTACATCCATTGGCCGCTACTGTACACCCCTTGACCACCCACCCTCTGTCACCCCTGTATACCAATGTACACCCTACTTTCACCCCTGTACACTCCTCTGTTGCCCCTTGACCACCCCTGTACATCCCTCAGTCACCCCTCTGTCGCCCCTGTACACCCCACTATCACCCCTGTACACCCCTCTGATATCCCTTGGCCACCCCTGTACATCCATCGGCCACTACTGTACACCCCTTGACCACCCATGTACACGCCTCTGTCACCCCTGTATACCCCTCTATCACCCCTGTACACCCCTCTGATATCCCTTGGCCACCCCTGTACATCCATTGGCTACCCCTTGCCCACCCCTGTACACCCCTCTGTCACCCCTATATACCCATGTACATCCCTGTCACCATTGTACACCCCTCTGTCACCCCTCTACACCTACAGTGGGGGCCATATATTCATGGGACAAGCTACTTACGGAGGGGGGAGTCCTACCTACTGGTAGGCTGGAGGCATTTAGGGGAGTCTTGAGGCATTTGTGGGGAAAAGAGGAGGATGAGTCTGAAAAGTGCGGAGCCTAATATGTTTGTGTTGCATGTTCTGTGGCAAAGAGTTGCGGCTGGAAGAAATCGTCATGATGGCCCTGGTAACATGGAGAAGAAAAGGGAAAATTAAATGACCCCCAATCTGAGAAGACGTCTATTGTGAGTTGCTGCATATAGCAGCACTGTAATTTACATAGCCAAGTGGGAGTCTGGAACAATTTGTGGGGGTGGGGGCAGTCTGGGAGGCATTTGTGTTTTAGGGGAGGCTGGAGGCATCTGGGGGAGGCGCAAGGCATTGTGTATGGGTGAGGCTGACGGCAGTGTGTGAAGGTGAGGCTGGAGGCATTTGGGTGAGACTGGAGGCATTGTGTGTGTGGTAAGGCTGGAGACATTTGGGTACAGCTGGAGACATTGTGTGTGAGTAAGGCTGGAGGCATTTGAGTGAGACTGGAGGCAGTGTGTGTGGGTGAGGCATGCAGGCATTTGGGGTAAGGCTGGAGGCATTGTGTGTGGGGGAGGCTGGAGGCATTGTGTGTGGGTGGAGGCTGGAGGCATTGTGTGTGAGCAGAGGCTGGAAGCAATGTGGGGGAGGCTGGAGGCATTGTGTGTAGTGGAGGTTGGAGGCATTGTGTGTGGGTGTGTGGAAGGGGAAGCTGGAGGCTTTTGGGAGAAGCTTCAGGCATTGTGTGCAGGTGAGGCAGGAGCCACTGTGTGCGGGGGAGGGAGTCTTGAGGCATTTGTGGGGAAAAGAGGAGGATAGTTCTGAAAAAGTGCAGAGCCTAAAATGTTTGTGATATCCGTGAAGAGAAATGAAAATATCGGCACTCACCAGTGTGGCTGCAGGGTCTTCTTTATTGAGACATACTCACATGCGGGGTACAGAAGAGAGGGGAGTGGGGGGACAAGTGGTGGCGACCGAGCTCTAGTTTCGCACATAATGGCCGGACGAAGCACACCAAGTGTGCGAAACTAGAGCTCGGTCGCCACCACTTGTCCCCCCACTCCCCTCTCTTCTGTACCCCGCATGTGAGTATGTCTCAATAAAGAAGACCCTGCAGCCACACTGGTGAGTGCCGATATTTTCATTTCTCTTCACGGATATCATGAACTTTGCTTATTATAGTATCTGAGCACCACCAGAGGCATTACAGCTACACCAACTGCCACCTGCCATTCCTAATCCAGCACACTCACGCAGTGCCGCACTACCTCCTTTGTGAATTGCTAAAATGTTTGTGTTGAAGGGTCTGTGGCGAAGAATTGCTGCTGTAAGAAATCGTAATGATGGCCCTGGCCAGATAGAGAAGAAAAGGGAAAATTAAACTTCAGACAAGAAGTAATTTGTTAGTTGCTGCATATAGCAGCACTGTAATCTGCATAGCCAACAGATATGTAGATATTGTGCATTGCATAAAATGTGCCTGAAAAACATTGTGCTAATCTAGCCTGGTAAGGTAAGACAATTTCCCATGATAAAAACACATACCTCTAAATAAGTCATACAGTTAACAAACAATACCAGTATACAAGGAAAATATATTATCACTATATATATTACCATTATACTGTTACTGACCAAGTTCTTTATACTGAGATCAATATTACCAAAATACCAGTATACAAGGAGGAATATTATCACCATACATATTACCATCAAACTGTTACTGACCAAATCCTGAATACTGAGACTAATATTACCATAAATACCAGTATACAAGGAGGAATATTATCACCATACGTATTACCATCATACTGTTACTTACGAAATCCTGTATACTGAGACCAATATTACTAATAATACCAGTATACAAGGAGGAATATTATCACCATACATATTACCATCAAACTGTTACTGACCAAATCCTGTATACTGACCAATATTACCAATAATACCAGTATACAAGGCAAGGCACAATATTATCTACTAACATTTACTAACTGTTGTAGCCAGTGCAGTCAGTGTAGAGCAGCAGTGTCCTGAGCTTCACACTATTCTACAACTAAGATACAATTCTATCTAAGGCTATATTCACGTGTCCAAATTTTCATGCGGAATTCTGCAGCAGCAGAGTCCTGTTGTATTCAATGGGATTCTTATGCGCTGTGCACACGGTCGAATTTCTATGCCAGATGTTTCTGGCACGGTTTCGTGTCTACGGACTCTGTACGGAATGCATAGCCTATGAGACAGCGCATTCCCATGCGGTTCTATTGCTGGCATGTCTATGCTGATTGTGTGAGCCTAATAATGGAGGCAGCATTTTTATACCTCCCAAGTTGTGCTTGCTGCAGGCTCTCTCACCCTACTTGTGTAAGCGGAGCTCACTAGAACGGCATGACGGACAAAAGTGTAGTGTATATACACAGTGACTTCTCCAGCAGAATATTGAGTACAGCTCTGGAGAATAATACAGGATATAACTCAGGATCAGTACAGGATAAGTAATGCAATGTATGTACACAGTGATCCCACCAGCTGTGTCTGCTGTGCCCGTTGGCTGTCGGTGACTGCTAAGAGTTTTTTTTTACCTAACTCATTGTTTCATGACCGGTGTGCCTCCAGATGTTGGAAACTACAACTCCCAGCATTCACCGTACATACTGGGAGTTGTAGTTTTGCAACAGCTGGAGGCACACTGTTTGTAAAACACTGAGTTAGGTCACAAACTCAGTGATACACAACCCAAGTGCCTACTGCTGTTGCAAAACTAAAACTCTCAGCATGTACAGTCTGTCAGCGCATGCTGGGAGTTGTAGTTTTGCAACAGCTGGATGTCCCCCCCCCCCCCCCCAATGTGAATGTACAGGGTACACTCACATGGGCGGAGGTTTACAATAAGTATCCGGCTGCAAGTTTGAGCTGCGGCAAATTTTCTGCCTCAGCTCAAACTGCCAGCGATAAACTACTGTGAACCCCCGCCCGTGCGACTGTACCCTAATAACACTACACTACACTAACACAAAATAAAATAAAAAGTAAAAAACACTACATATATACATACCCCTACACAGCCCCCCGCCCCAATAAAAATTAAAAACGTCTGGTACGCCACTGTTTCCAAAATGGAGCCTCCAGCTGTTGCAAAACAACTACTCCCAGTATTACCAGACAGCCACTGACTGTCCAGGCATGCTGGGAGTTTTACAACAGCTGGAGGCACCCTGTTTGGGAATCACTGGCGTAGAATACCCCTATGTCCACCCCTATGCAATCCCTAATTTAGGCCTCAAATGCGCATGGCGCTCTCACTTTGGAGCCCTGTCGTATTTCAAGGCAACAATTTAGGGTCACATATGGGGTATCGCCGTACTCAGGAGAAATTGTGTTACAAATTTTGGGGGGTATTTTCTGCTTTTACCCTTTTTAAAAATGTACATTTTTTGGGAAAAGAAGCATTTTAGGTAAAAAAAGTAAAAAAATAATTTTTTTTTACATATGCAAAAGTCGTGAAACACCTGTATGGTATAAAGGTTCACTTAACCCTTTGTTACGTTCCCCGAGGGGTCTAGTTTCCAAAATAGTATGCCATGTGTTTTTTTTTGCTGTCCTGGCACTATAGGGGCTTCCTAAATGCGGCATGCCCCCAGAGCAAAATTTGCTTTCAAAAAGCCAAATGTGAGTCCTTCTCTTCTGAGACCTGTAGTGCGCCAGCAGAGCACTTTTCACCCCCATATGGGGTGTTTTCTGAATCGGGAGAAATTGGGCTTAAAATTTTTAGGGGTATTTTCTGCTATTACCCTTTTTAAAAATGTAAATTTTTTTGGAAAACAAGCATTTTAGGAAAAAAAAATAATTTTTTTGTACATATGCAAAAGTCGTGAAACCCCTGTGGGGTATTAAGGTTCACTTTATCCCTTGTTATGTTCCCCGAGGGGTCTAGTTTCCAAAATGGTATGCCATGTAGGGTTTTTGTCAGGATTCGGCAGGCTGGGTATACTGTGAGGATACTGGTGGTGGATCCTCTGTGTTAGTGGGGTGATGACGTGGGCCGTACCAGGGGAACGGAGTCTAAGGGGTTACTGGTTTTCACCAGAGCCCGCCTGCAAAGCGGGATGGACTTGCAGCGGCAGGTAACCCCCAGGTCGTTCCACCCGATAGCGACTCAACCCCAACTGACGGCTGAGACTGGCGCGGTACAGAAGGACAAGACAAGAGCAAGGTCGGACATAGCAGAAGGTCAGGGCAGTCAGCAAGGGTCGTAGTCAGGGGCAACAGCAGAAGGTCTGGAACACAGGCTTGGGACATACACAAAACGCTTTCACTGGCACAAGGCAACAAGATCCGGCAAGGACAGGAAGGGGAAGTGGGTTTAAATAAGCCTGGACACAGGTGCAGGTACTGATTGGGCCAGGCACCAATCAATGGCGCACTGGCCCTTTAAATCACAGAGAGCCGGCGCGCCCTAGGGAGCGGGGCTGCGCACGCTGGGACTGAGCTGAGGAGGACAGGGCAGGTGAGGAGACTGGGATGTGAGCCACGGGCGGGCGTGTCCCGCTACGTGGGTCGCATCCCCGCCGGAGACAGTAGTGCAGCGCTCCCGGTCAGCGGGTCTGACCGGGACACTGCACGGAGGTTAACGCCGCGAGCGCTCCGGGGAGGAGCAGGGACCCGGAGCGCTCGGCATAACAGTACCCCCCCCTTAGGTCTCCCCCGGAGATCCGGATACTGTGAGGATACTGGTGGTGGATCCTCTGTGTCAGTGGGGTGATGACGTGGGCCGTACCAGGGGAACGGAGTCTAAGGGGTTACTGGTTTTCACCAGAGCCCGCCTGCAAAGCGGGATGGATTTGCAGCGGCAGGTAACCCCCAGGTCGTTCCACCCGATAGCGACTCAACCCCAACTGACGGCTGAGACAGGCGCGGTACAAGGGATTAGGCAAGAGCAAGGTCGGACGTAGCAGAAGGTCAGGGCAGGCAGCAAGGATCGTAGTCAGGGGCAACGGCAGAGGGTCTGGAACACTGGCTTGGGACATACAAGAAAACGCTTTCTCTGGCACAAGGCAACAAGATCCGGCAATGCTCGGAAGGGGAAGTGAGGTTAAATAGAGAGGGCACAGGTGTGAGCACTAATTGGGCCAGGCGCCAATCAGTGGCGCACTGGCCCTTTAAATCGCAGAGAGCCGGCGCGCGCACGCCCTAGGGAGCGGGGCCGCGCGCGCCGGGACAGAGCCGTCGGGGAACAGGACAGGTGAGGAGACCGGGATGCGAGTCGCGAGCGGGCGCGTCCCGCTACGCGGGTCGCATCCCCGCCGGTAACATCAATGCAGCGCTCCCGGTCAGCGGGTCTGACCGGGGCGCTGCAAGAAGGTAAACGCTGTGAGCCCTCCGGGGAGGAGCAGGGACCCGGAGCACTCGGCGTAACAGGGAGGCTGAGGGTGAGGTTCTGAAGGTGATGTTGGGGCTTCCAGGGGGCGCCGAGTCCTCTTCTTCTGTGGAGGTTATGTCCTCAGGGAAGGGAATGGCCTAGAGACAAGGAAAGTAAAAATGTGTTTGGTGTGATGGATACTTCAGTATCTCTTAAGAGGGTAAAGAATTCTTCTGATGTGGAGGGTGAGAAGGGAAGCGGGAAAAAAAAGTTGTCTAACTTTATCACCCTCGATGGTGGTACCCTCACCGTTGACGCTGGCATCCATTAATGTCGCCAGCATTAAGTCAGATACGGCTCGATTTGCAGCCTTTGATTTTTTTTAGCCATATGAATGCCGACATTTTATTTTTGCAGGAGACCAGGCTAACAGATATGTCATCTATATTTAAAGCCAGAAGGGAGTGGAGGCATGGGCCCTTCTATTGGTCTCTTGCGGCAGAGCCGTATAGAGGAGTGGCAGTCCTTTTTACCGCAGCGGTCGAATGCTGACGGGTTATCGAGTAAGAAATGGGGAGGTGGCTGATTTTAGATGTCCTCATGAAGGGGCAAGAACTTTGCCTTATTAACATCTACGGCCTACAGTCTAAGTGGGACCTGAAGTGTCTCTTTATGAGGATCAAGTCCTATCTTTTTACAAGTCGGCAGGTGGTCTTTGGAGGGGACTTTAATGCTGTCACGAGGCCCCAAGACAGGGGAGGTCCCAGAGACAAGCTGACTTATGATAGCATCGCCCTTAATAGCATAGCGAGTGAGGGTCGCCTGGTGGATGTTCACATCCGGCAAATTCTCTGAATGTCACAGAGTCCCCCCGGATGGGCAGAGGCTATTGGAAGCCCAATTGGTCTCTCTTGGAAGAAACGTAGATAAGACACTCCTTTGAGGATTTTCTTCAGAGCCAGGTACCATTGCTGGGCCTTTGTAGCAGTAAGTCAGAATGGTGGGAGATCTTCAAAAAAAAGGGTTGTGGGATTTTTCCGCCAGCTCTCAGGCCTCAGAAGCCTAAACAGGTACTGCTTGTACCAGGGCCTAAGGAAGAAACTTGAGCAACTTGCCTTGATCACCAAAACGTAGAAACTAATAAGGTGGTTCTACATGGACCACTGTTTGCATAAACAAATCATCCAGCATATAAGTATCAAAAAAGTGAGAACATAAGAGTCTCCGGATGTGCTTAAAATATAACTTTTACTAGTAGCAATTAAAATTATTAAACTATTATAGGTGTTGATTCATGAAATAGCCCAATGGCAAAATTAAACAGAGAAGAGTGCTATTTTATGGATAATTGCTGAGCCCAGCCAACATCCCTATTGCCCAATCACTGTTAAAACGTAAGATAGATACACAGCCAGCGCAATCACTGGATAAGGAACGTAACAAAAACTTGATATTATGATAGAATTTCCACCAACGCGTTTCTGCAACTGTTTACGGTGGCGTCATCAGGGAGGAATATATAACTATCTTTCTATTATCCAGATAGGTACCACAAAAATGTATAAAAATCAATTAATGTATATGCCAAAGAAACCTAAAAAGGAAAGCATAATAACAATCTTATATAGAGACAGTGGAATAAGGCATGTAGCATATTGCCCCAGGTAGCTTATAGTCAGTATCACCGCCTGTAAAGAAAAGAAATGTGCAGATCCACTGTCTATATTCAGAATCCTGTGATCCACGGTTTCAACGGATCAGTAGAGTAACAACGTGAGACACCTGCAATCCTGCAGGGAGCCGGGGATTACCGGCTCACTCGCGGGTTCCAGCGAGGAGATGGCAACTTGTCTTGACTGGAGGTAGACGAGAGGATATCTCGAGAAGGAAGTCCGTGCTGATGAAGTGCCAGTACCACAGACACGCATCTTTGGTTTTTGAGAGGGATTACTGGAAGTACCGCTCACCTGACCCTTACAGAATCTACAAGATGTCAGGAAAGGAGTCTCAGGACTGATTGATAGTACGGGATCTTTGAAAAGGTCCAGATCAGGGATCCTTGAGGTCGTCATATCCTTTTACTTGCACCTCGAGGGAAGGAAGGATCTAGATCGATGGCTGAAGCCATGCCTGAACCAGGAGTAGACCCCTCTCTTGACATTTTGACAGAGATGATCCAGGAAGAGGAAGTGAGGATGGCGATTGATGGGCTTGCCCTGAAGAAGCCACTCAGTCTAGATGGTTTAACATCTGAGTTCTATAAGACCTTTAAGGACCCTTTGGTTCCCCTCTTGATCAAGGTATTTAATGGGTGTCCTCGGGCACTCTGCCAAAGTCAATGAGGAGGTCAGCAATGATCATCTTGTCAAAGGTTAAAGACCTGTCCCGCATTGAGAATTGGTGTCCCATAGCGTTCCTCAATGCGGATGGAAAGATTCTAGCAAAATTGCTGTTTAATTGGCTGGTGGAGTTTGCACCCCGGCTCCTTTCGGGGGCTCAGCATTGCTCTGTTCCGGGCCGCAGTACATTTAGTGCTGTGCTCAGTTCCCGAGAGGCTGTGGAGCAGAGTTGGGCTGGCCACTGGAAGGGGTACTTGCTGTCCTTGACTCAGGCAAAAGCATTTGATCGGGTTAACCATGAGTACATGAGTTTATTGATTGGCTTAAGAACTTGTATGTAGGGGCAGAGAGTTTCCTGCTTGTGAATGGTTGGACTGGCCGCTCCTTTGAGGTTGGGTCTGGCGTCCATCAGGGTTGTCCTTTGAGCCCCTTGCTGTACGTGTTTTCAATTGATCCTTTCCTTAGGAGGATTGGTTGTGGACCGTTGGCGGGGGTGAGAAAGGACCTGGCGGTGCCGTATTTGTCTCTGAGGGCGGCAGCCTATGCTGATGATGTCACCGTGTTTGTCTCCTCACAAGAGGAGGGCTGATGGGTGATGTCAGAGGTGGACCGCTACTCGGAGGCATCTGGGTCCAAGATCAACCAGGATAAGTGTGAGAGTCTCTGGCTGGGAGGGGGAGATCCTAGTTTTGATCTCCCGGACACCCTTTCAGAGCCCCAGAAATCTGCAAAAGTCCTTGGCATCGAATTTGGCCAAGGGGATTACCCCAAACAAACCTGGGACAGCAGGCTTAAGATTGCCACTCAGAAGGTGGATCAGTGGAAGGGTTGGTCTTTGACCCTCCGAGAAAGGGTTAATCAAAACATTCCTGCTCCCTTTGCTGATATATCTGGGCAGTGTATGCATGTTGCCAGAGCCTCTCTGGACCCGGGTCTACAGTGTGTTCTTCCAAATGTTATGGGGGAATAGACTGAACCTTGTGAAGGGGGAGGTTCCTTACTGTACGAGGAGACTAGGGGGTTGTGTATAGTAAACCCTGTGGTATTCTTAGTGTATACCTTTCTTAAGACCAATATGGCAAACCTCTGGAAAGAGAGGGCTCCTCCGTGGGTATCCTCCTGTAGGGGATGGTTTTGGCCTTTCTTCCAGGAATGGGAGACAGCAGGGCAAGTGAAGGATCTTCACACACCACATCGGCTTATGCTACCCCGGTTCTGAAGGTTATTTGTTGGTTGGGTCTGGGGATGTGAGAGATTAGGACTCTGTTGAGGAAATTCCATGACAAGAGGGTTCTGTCTTCTCATTTCCAGAGGCCATTAGCGCTCAAGGATTGTCCAAATAGGAATCTAGAGGTTGGTTTAGGGCTTTTGAATTCTATTAGGATCCCCTTGAAGTTTTGGGACTTGACTTGGTGCTGCTTGCATGGGAAACTGTGTGTGAGGGACAATCTGAAGTGCAGGAGCTCCGAGGACTGGGGATGTCCACGCAAAGAGTGTGGAGGCATGCTAGAAAGCATGGAGCATTTTTTCTGCTTCATTGTCCCTTTAACACAGAGGTTTACAACAGGGTGGGCGCTTCCATTGGTTGGCCTAGGCTGGCTAGTCTCTCCTATGCGGAATTGGCTTATGGGGCATTCAGAAACCTTGGAGGCTGGGACTGGTGCACTTTATTCCTAGTTAGCTCAGTGGTCAGGTACTACACAGGGAACCCACGGTGTTTAGTGTCGACGCAGCGTAAAATTTTCCATGTGGGTGAGGTGGTTAGGAACATACTGGGTGACCTGGTGAAGGTGCATTCTCTGGAGTAGGAGAGGCTGAGTGCTGGCACGGCTTCTCCTCTGTGGAGGGGCTTTGCCTTTAAAGTGCCGCCTGTTGTCTCCTTCCCTGGTGGTGGGCTGATACTGACTTTTGCTTTGTGCTGAACGTATATGGTAATACAGTGGTCCCTCAACATATGATGGTAATTCATTCCAAATGAACGATCGTTTGTTGAAACCATCGCACGTTGAGGGATCCGTGCAATGAAAAGAATAGAAAGTTATACTCACCTGTCCCGCCACTCCAGACCGTCACCGCTGCCCTGGATGTCGCCCTTCATCACTGTCACCGCGTCCCCGGGGTGTCCCCGCCGCTCCGGACCGTCTCTGCTTTCTGGGATCGTCGCTCTTCATCGCCGTCATCACGTCGCTGCGCACGCCGCTCGACGTGATGACGACGATGCATGGGATCCCGAAGCAGACGGTCTGGAACATCGGGGGACAGGTGAGTGATCATCACCGGACCACACGGGCCCCCTTAAACGGCTATCCGGCGGCTGCTGGATAGCCGTTTATGCGATGGCCCCGACATACAAAAGCATCGTATGTTGATGCTACCTTCAACATGTGATGGCCTCTGAGAGGCCATCGTATGTTGAAATTATCGTATGTCGGGGCCATCGTAGGTCGGGGGGGGTCACTGTATAGGGCTAGCAGGCACTGAACTTGGGCTTTGTGTGGATGGAAAGCCTCATTGTTGTTTGCTTTGTATAGTTTGTACTATTTTTGTATTTATATACATATTTAGTGTTTATATATTTAGTGTTTGTATATATTAGCATATTCTTTTTTCTTTCTAGGGGTTGGTTTATCACATTGTGTTGGGGTGGTTTAGTTATAGGCTGGGTGGTGGGAAAAAGGGGGGAGGGGGGTTTCTATGGGACTCTATAGATACACACAATCCTGGACTGGTTAATGTACTGGGGGCATGGGATACAGGAACAGCTCAGGAGAAAAAAAAAATGGGATTTTCCAATTATGGTGTTTGGTGGTTTATTATTTATGTATTTATTTAGTTTGGGTGAGAGAAATGCACTCTGGCCAGGAGTTTTTAGTTTAATTATTAGTATTAAGGTTATAATTGTTATGATTATTATTTGTTATTATTATTATTATTATTATTAATAAGCAATGTTTAGTAGTTTATATTTGTGGGGTTGTTATCATAGTGGTTTGTTTGGTGAGAATGTGGCTGGACCAGGAAATACTTTGATGAACATTTAAGGACTTATATGGACTCATTACTTGTATATATTGTATGTTGTTTGTATTATTGTTATGGTGTCATTTATAATTATCGTAATGTTTTAATTTTTAAATAACAGATATACAGGATATAACTCAGGATCAGTACAGGATAAGGAATGTAATGTATGTACACAGTTACCCCACCAGCAGGAGAACAGAGTGGTGAGGGATAGACAGAGGCGTCTGGTGGAGTGCAGAGGGGTCAGGGATGGACAGAGGGGTCTGGTGAAGTACAGAGGGGTCAGGGACGGACAGAGGGGTCTGGTGGAGTACAGAGGGGTCAGGGATGGACAGAGGGGTCTGGTGGAGTACAGAGGAGTCAGGGATGGACAGGGGGGTCAGAGACAAAAAGAGGGGTCAGGGATGGACAGAGAGGTCTGGTGAAGTACAGAGGGGGTCAGGGACGGACAGAGGGGTCTGGTGGCATACTTCGGGGTCAGAGACGAAAAGAGGGGTCAGGGATGGACAAAGGGGTCTGCTGGAGTACAGAAGGGTCTGGTGGAGTACAATGGAGTCAGAGAAGGACAGAGGGGCCTGGGATGGACAGAGGGGTATGGTGGAGTACAATGGGGTCAGAGACGGACAGAGGGGCCAGGGATGGACAGAGGGGTCTGGTGGAGCACAGAGGGGTCAGGGATGGACAGAGGGGTCTGGTGGAGTACAGATGGGTCTGTTGGAGTACAGAGGGGTCAGGGACAGACAGAGGGGTCAGGGATAGACAGAGGGGTCTGGTGGAGTACAGAGGGGTCCGGGACGGACAGAGGGGTCTGGTGGAGTACAGAGGGATCAGGGACGGACAGAGGGATCTAGTGGAGTACAGATGGGTCAGGGATGGACAGAGGGGTCTGGTGGAGTACAGAGGGGTCAGGGATGGACAAAGGGGTCTGCTGAAGTACAGAAGGGTCTGGTGGAGTACTATGGGGTCAGAGACGTACAGAGGGGTCAGGGACGGACAGAGGCGTCTGGTGGAGTGCAGAGGGGTCAGGGATGGACAGAGGGGTCTGGTGAAGTACAGAGGGGTCAGGGACGGACAGAGGGGTCTGGTGGAGTACAGAGGGGTCAGGGATGGACAGAGGGGTCTGGTGGAGTACAGAGGAGTCAGGGATGGACAGGGGGTCTGGTGGAGTACAGGGGGGTCAGAGACAAAAAGAGGGGTCATGGATGGACAGAGAGGTCTGGTGAAGTACAGAGGGGGTCAGGGACGGACAGAGGGGTCTGGTGGCATACTGCGGGGTCAGAGACGAAAAGAGGGGTCAGGGATGGACAGAGGGGTCTGGTGAAGTAAAGAGGGGGCCTGAGACAGACAGAGGGGTCTGGTAGAGTACAGAGGGGTCTGGTGGAGTACAGAGGGGTCAGGGATGAACAAAGGCGTCTGGTGGAGTACAGAGCGGTCAGTGATGGAAAGAGGGGTCTGGTGGAGTACAGAGGGGTCTGGTGGAGTACAGAGGGGTCAGGGACGGACAGAGGGGTCTGGTGGAGTACAGAGGGGTCAGGGTTCGACAGTGGGGTCCGGTGGAGTATAGAGGGGCCTGGTGGTGTTCAGAGGGGTAAGAGACAGACAGCAGGATCAGTTAAACCAGTTGAAACAAACCTTCACGTCCTGGACTAATGGTGAATTTACCTCACAGCCCATGGCCAGGATTACAACGAGACATCATCCATGAAGAAAGATGAGAACTCTCACAATGTTCAGCCCTGCTGCTTCCTCAGCGGCGGGCTCTGTTAGCTCCCTCATCTCTGTGCTCACTGACAAGGGGCCGGCCTCCTCTTACACTATACAAAGGGGCCCACAGCTCTTAAAGGGCAGTCACAGTTCTAAAAGCTGTGACTGCATGTTGCGGCTCTTGAGTATTCAATGCAGCAAGGGAGGTGGACTGGCCCACTGGGCAAATGGTCTGGTCTGAATTCACACACAGCGTTTCATAGGAATTTTATAATATGCTGACAAGCCCATCCTGCCCATATGACTGTTTGGGGGAAAAGCTAGAATAGTCAACCAAACAGTACAATCCTATATTTTGTAAGGGGGGTATATACACAAAATATAACAAAATAAAACAGTTTTAGAAACAGGGCATCCAAAACTACAAAACTTATCTTTTTTGCCTTGTTTTTGTACTAACCACAGGTCATATTTAAGGCTTGATCTTATTTAAATAAGCACTGTCAGATCCAAAAACTTTTTATATGTTGTTACTGATAAAGACCATTTCTAAAATGTTTTTTTAATACTTTTTTTTAACATCATTTAGTAAAGAAAAAGGCTCCTGAAAATCCCACCACTAGGGGTCCCCATACCTGCTGGGACTCTAACCAGTCCTGCAGCAGCATCAGGTTTGTCCATGAGTCATGGACAAGAGATAACCCATGGACAAAGCTGTATAAGCAGAGATCCCAATCGCCTTTCACCACAAGGGAGGAACACGCCTCCTTCCTCTGAGAGGATTTCTAACACTGTGAGCTAATGAAAAAAAGGCATTTTTATAATGAATATACAGGATACAAATTAAATATACATGGTCAGGATAAGGTACTGAGTAACAAATTATATATTTTTTTTTATTTTGTGGGATTTAACAGGTACGCTTCCAAGGGGTATTCTCATGTCATTCTGATGTCAAAAAATAAGCATTGCCTACCTGTCTTTAACCCCTTAACGACGCAGGACGTATATTTACATCCTGCGCCGGCTCCCGCGATATGAAGCGGGATCGCGCCGCGATCCCGCATCATATCACGTCGATCCCGGCGCTCATCAACGGCCGGGACCCGCGGCTAATACCACACATTGCCGGTCGCGGCGATGTGCGGTATTAACCCTTTAGAAGCGGCGGTCAAAGCTGACCGCCGCTTCTAAAGTGAAAGTGACCCGGCTGCTCAGTCGGGCTGTTCGGGACCGTTGCGGTGAAAACGCGGCATCCCGAACAGCTTACAGGACACTGGGAGGGCCCTTACCTGCCTCCTCGTTGTCCAATCGGCGAATGACTGCTCCGTGCCTGAGATCCAGGCAGGAGCAGTCAAGCGCCGATAACACTGATCACAGGCGTGTTAATACACGCCAGTGATCAGCATAGGAGATCAGTGTGTGCAGTGTTATAGGCCCCTATGGGACCTATAACACTGCAAAAAAAAAGTTAAAAAAAAGTGTTAATAAAGGTCATTTAACCCCTTCCCTAATAAAAGTTTGAATCACCCCCCTTTTCCCATAAAAAAATAAAACAGTGTAAAAAAAAAAAAAATAAACATATGTGGTATCGCCGTGTGCGTAAATGTCCGAACTATAAAAATATATAATTAATTAAACCGCACGGTCAATGGCGTACGCGCAAAAAAATTCCAAAGTCAAAAAAAGCACATTTTTGGTCACTTTTTATACCATTAAAAAATGAATAAAAAGTGATCAAAAAGTCTGATCAAAACAAAAATCATACCAATAAAAACTTCAGATCACGGCGCAAAAAATGAGCACTCATACCGCCCTGTACGTGGAAAAATAAAAAAGTTATAGGGGTCAGAAGATGACATTTTTAAACGTATACATTTTCCTGCATGTAGTTATGATTTTTTCCAGAAGTGCGACAAAATCAAACCTATATAAGTAGGGTATCATTTTAATTATATGGACCTACAGAATAATGATACGGTGTACTTTTTACTGAAATATGCACCCAATATGCACGTAAGCCCCCAAAAGTTACAAAATGGCGTTTTTTCTTCGATTTTGTCGCACAATGATTTTTTTTCCGTTTCGCCGTGCATTTTTGGGTAAAATGACTAATGTCACTGCAAAGTAGAATGGGCGACGCAAAAAATAAGCCATAATATGGATTTTTAGGTGGAAAATTGAAAGGGTTATGATTTTTAAAAGGTAAGGAGGAAAATACGAAAGTGCAAAAACTGAAAAACCCTTAAGGGGTTAACAGGTCTGACCTAATACCAAGAAAAAAAAGGAACACACAGGCACCTAGTGCATTAACCAACATACAAGCAGTTGGGGAAAGTTGGAGGAAAAAAATGGATTAGCGTAGAAAACCCCATTAATGGTCTATCCACATGCATTGATATGATAGACTTAACTTTAAAGGGGATCACATGTCTGATCTTGGAGGGTTCGGCTGTGGGGACCCCTGCGATCTTAAGGCCGGCAATTCTGGGGCTTTCGTGATTGTGATGTCGCACCACGCCCCTTCCATTCATCCTTTGGATAAGGGATAACATGTCTAGCAGCGGAGTACCCCTTTAATGTGTATTTGGTAGGACACCAACCCCAAGGACCCCTGCAGTCAGCAGAGCAATTGTGCCACAGTGCCACTACTGCAGTCCATGTGGATGCATCCAATACTGTGGCTAAACTATTATTTCAAGTGAATGAAGAAGCTAAGTTGGTCTGACCAACACCAACCTATTAATGGCCAAATCATCTAATGTCTGAAATATATATTTTGTTTATTAATGATTATTTTTCTTATTATGTAAGAAAGTATGGATCCTTTTGTGTTCCATAAAAAAATTCTTCTGTGAGTTAGGTGTCATTTTACCTCATACAAAGCCTTAAATACATTATTTAGTTGCTAGGATACCCTATCAGTTACCATATTTTAGTGATTGTCACACTTGTCATGCAGCCATCCTTAATATGTATTCATTTGCCAGTGCAAATAGCCTTTTGTCTTGCCTGACTAGACTAGGAGGTTGGTCTGTAGAATATATTCCCCATTTTTGAAGTCCTGACAATGCTTGTGATGTATCTTGTGTTTCAGCAGATGGAATATCCACATTTCTACTGTAACAAGTGGCTCAATAGTAAGATAAATGGCATACATTTTTTGGTTGCAATTTGTTGTGCCAGCTAAGTTTCCATGTAACCCAACCTAATTCATTGAGTTTTCTTATGTAAATGAGAAAACCTGGTGATATTCTATGTCTTTGGGAAGATGCGTTCTCACCTGCCATTTTGAGGCCAAGTTCACACATTGTAAAATGAAAGCAAAAATACTGCAGTTTTATTGTAACTATGGCCATTGTGGGGGATTTAGAAAAACAAAAAAATCAAACCATCTACATCTACACCTCCAGCGCTCCCGCAGTGCCTCCACTGTCCTGCTGTGGTCCCCCGGTGCGATCGTCTTCCTAAGCTGCAGTGTGACTATGGACTATGTGACCCGCCAGCACTGTTCTGCTCCCCCCCAATTAATTATCAGCCCAGCAGGGTACTACTCACATATGTCGAGCACTGCCCTCCTCCTCTTTGTTGGGGGCTGCTGACGCTGAAACTCACTGTACGCCAGTGGTCTCCAACCTGCGGACCTCCAGATGTTGCTAAACTACAACTCCCAGCAAGCCCGGACAAACAACGGCTGTTCGGGCATGCTGGGAGTTGTAGTTTTGCAACATCTGGAGGTCCGCAGGTTGGAGACTACTGGCGTACAGTGAGTTCCAGCGCCAGCGCCAACAAAGAGGAGGAGGGCAGTGCTTGACATATGAGTGTAGTACCCCGCTGGGCTGATAATTAATTGGGGGGGGGGGAGCAGAACAGCGCTGGCGGGTAACAGGATTTGGGTGGGGGGGAAGCAGAACATCGCTCGCGGGTCACAGGATTTTGGGGGGGGGTGAAAGAAATACCGTTATATACCGTGGAACCGCCATAAGTTACAAAAATACTGTGATACACATATTTGGTCATACCGCCCAGCTCTACTGCAGATCAGCGAATTGCTGGCCGCAGCGATGTTTCACCTTGGCCAGTGATGCACTGAACTTCAGTATAGATAACTTACACTGCAGCTCTGGAAGATGATCGCACCAGGGGACTGGAGTGGGACACTGGAGTCACCGTGGGAGCACTTGTGAAAGGTAGATTTTTATTTTTTTATATCCCACAAAGTGGCCATACTTAAAAAAAAAAAACTCTTGCCGGAGTTCTTCTATAAAGTCTATGGAAAAGTGGTTGTCAGTACATGCAATGTATAAAAACAACGTCAATTACCGCAGTCTTTTTTATTTTTTTATTATGTGTGCACTGATGAACCCTTTGCCATAGACATTAGAATATAGAAATATTACATTAGAGTACAGTGAAAATTTAGAAAAAAAAAAAAAAAAAAATAATCAAATATGTTAAAAATTATATTTAACCCTTTAAGGACATCAAAATTAAATATATGTCCTAGTGCCTGGGTACTTAAAGGAGAAATCCAGCCAAAAGTAGTAAAAAAAACCTCAAAACTTATTTAAGTTATATCTATGTATGCTCACCATGACTCCACATGGCATCCCATATGATTTGTTTCAAAATCAGACATTTATAGCCCCAATAGACAAGGGTGGGGCGTGTGCCAATCAGGAACGATCATACACAGCGCACTGAAGCACAGCTCTCTGACCTGAGGTGAAGGAAGTGTCATTTGTCGTCTACTGTAGACGTTACTCATCATGCGTGATGCCAGCACTGAATACACAGCACTGAATACCCAGACAATAAAGGGGTTATCCACCATATGGCGATTTTAGTACTTACCTGCCAGACGGTAATGGACATGCTTAGAAAGGATTTATGCTTGTCTTTGGGCTAAATGGCTATGGTGTGAGATTACCATAACACTGAGGCCATCTGTTTGTGAACTGGGTATTTCCTATTGGATGTCGTTCTCAAACTACAAGTCCCATAGTTCCATAGTTTGTAAGTTTGAGGTCACCTCCCTCCAACACATCAGCCACCCCACCCATTGAAACACAGATTAGTTGCATTACATTCAAAAGACCAGTGTTTTCTAACTAGGGTGCCTACAGCTGTTGCAAAATGATCTCTCTACCACTCAGCTGTCACTCCACCCATTGAAGCAGACAGGATATCTGTCATCACCTGACTAGTGATGTCATGTCTCGACGCACTGCAACCTAGGAAAACCAGAGACCTGAGTAATTTTGTTTGTTATTTTGTAAATTTTTTTTTAATATTGAGGCGAAAATCACAGAAGAATTGCCAGACCACCATCACACACAGGTACAGACACTATATTGTGAACTACACTAACTTTACAGCCCCTGTAGCATAGTCAAATAAAACAAAAATCCTGGAATACTCCTTTAAATATGCACCCCCCCCCTCTTCCCCCTTTACAGTCAGTGCACTAAACACAGCCCATGTTATAATTATTGTTCCTGGCCCTCTGATGGATTATCCTAGCCATCAGAGGGGCTATAGTCCTATACTCAGGAATGGGGGGAGGGCATGAACATACTACAAAAAAAATGTATGTGATCAGCCGCCTTCAAGCAATACAAAGGTTATAATCACTTTTTTCAGAATGACCACAGGTTCTTTTTAACGTAGCTCGAGACCCTGGAGCGTTGCTGGGATCCAAAAAGGGGGGCATGAGGCATTGGTTTTTCTACCACCACTAAAAATAATATGAAACACAGAATAGTTAGAAGACAAAAAAAAGTATTTGCATGTATAACAGTGTATCTATAAACAATGCAGTACTGAACTCACTAAATAATAGCCCTAACAGGGACAAAATAATCCCTTCACACTAAGATCACATATAAGGCTAAGTTTACATCTGCATTGGAGGCTGCAAATTCCTTACAGAAAGACAGAATATAGCTAGATGGTCCGCTGCATGACAGACACCAATGAATTCTGAGATACCCCATTGACTTCAATGGAGTCCACTAGGTTTCCATCTGGTATCCATGATTTTGCAGGATTCTAAAGGGACAAAATATACTGCATGCAGTAAAAAATTTTATGAAATTTGCGACAAAGGCCCCAAATGGAGCCGTCAATGTAGATGTGAACATAGCCTAATGTCCGAGGAGACCAATATGACTAATAATATCACTGTACAGTTTGCATATAGAGGCCACTTACTCTCTGTAGGGTATAATCTCGCAATATACGCTATTACAGTACAGTTACTTTCAGTGGCAGGTGATGTCATCTCTAAACCCAGTTGTTTGCTTTCCTTTTTCTTCTTTATCCGGCCCAGACTGCCATGACATCTTCTCTCAGCCACGACTTGTCCCTGCAGAGTTATGTGCCCACCTTAGTGCACCACAAGGCAATAGTGCCTTCCATACTGACTTACACAAAAGTAAAGACTTCTTACTACATTCATACTTGTAGTGACCTCTTTGTGTCCTACTGGTGCACCCTTAATTCCCCTACAGAAATTGTACCCCTGCACACAATTAAAGCTTTCCCCATTATTGGTGCAAACTTAAAGGGGTTATCTACTATACGTACCTGGCAGACAGTAATGGACATGCTTAGGAAGGATCTGTACTTGTCTTGGGGCTAAGTGTTGTGAGATTACCATAATACTGTGGCTAGCTTTTTGTGAACTGGTATTTCCTGTTTCAGTTTTCTTTTTTGCCTACAAATCCCATAATTCAATTTTCCTCCCTCCCACACATCAGCCACCCCACCCATTTAAACATAAATGAGCTGCATCCATTCAAAAGACCTGTGGTTTTCAATCAGGGTGCCTACAGCTGTTGCATAAGTTGCAGATTGATCGCTCCACCCATTGAAGCAGACAGGCTCCCTGTCATCAGCTGACTAGTGAGTCAGGTCTCGGCCGCATTGCAACCTGGGAAAAATCAACAGTCATTTTGTATGCTGTTAAAAATAAATATTGTGGTTAAAATCACAGAAGAATTGTGAGAAAACCGTCACACACAGGTACAGACACTATATTATGAACTACGCTAACTTTACAGCCACTGTAGCATAGTCAAATAAAATGCCCCCATACAAAAAATGAACTCCCAGTTCAATAATAGTGCCTCTTAGTGCCCAGACTCAGTTTTAATACCCCTTAGTACACCCAAAATCTCTTCTAATGTCTCTTAATAACCTCTACCCAGCAAAAACAGTATGCCTTGTGGAAAAATGAAAAACAACAACTAATACTTACCAAGCCTCCTCCCACAATTCCGCTCAGCATTTGTCCAGAGATCCAGTGCCATTTTCGCATGGAGTCTATAAGACCCTCCGTCATGGCCGCCAGACAGACGCACTGGATAATGTGGGGATCACATTGTAGCAGAAGCTTACAGCTCTTTGCTTCTTCATTGTTTCCAAGTACATCTGTATCTAGAGGACACAGATGCGGTTCAGACTGCATTCGCCAAGAGATCCAGGACACCGGGCAAAAAATTCAGAGACGCCCCTGCCAACATCTAAATTTTAGTTCTGACACTACACATATAACTTCTGGAGCATTAAGAGATTTTGACCACAATAAAAGGAAGTTGTATTTAGGCTGAAAGTCAAACCCATGTTTGGAAATCACAAATTATATTCTATTAATAATGTATGCTTGCATGAGAATGTTGTTGGCAAAACTGTGCGGCTCACATTGTAAAATTTAACTCTTGCTGTCTTTAATGTAGATGCTAATCTTAAAGCCTCACTCTACTTAATACCGAGCCTTCAGGTGTGACTGCAGTTAACCTCTGTAGTCCACTTGTACCATTATGGTGACCTTTAAATTCAGATAGAATTCTAAGGAAATGTCAGTGATATGAGAGTATGTATATATTATGTAAAAATATTGTTTTTGCCCACCCTTTTCACTTTACTTCTTAAAGTGACAGACTCTCTGAACATGCTCAGATTTCTTGCATGTTCCACCTATTGTCCTTCTAAGGCTGACGATTGCAGTGTGTGCACTGGCAGTTGCTTTTTAATAGACTTTCAAAGGGGAACATTATTACATTACAAATATATCAGCTTTTTATTTTCACGTTGTCACGTTGTGACTTATGACACAATACAACTGCACTGCAAAAGTCTCAGAAATCCCTTTCTGATGGATTTTAGGTCACACGTAACTTTGTCAAGATTAACATCAATAAAAGATGCGACTGGAACATTCTTGCGACTTCTCTGTGATTTTTTTTTTAAGGAAAATTGCACCTGAAATAAAGTGACAGCAGGTGAAACAGAATATTTTTTAGTCACGTGACTTGGATTCGATTTTCTGTCATGCCACATGTGTCTTCATGTTCCCCACCCAAAATCTACATTGGGTGGATCTAAGAAAACAACTACCTCCACATGGATAACAGGGTTCATTTTCACACTTATATAAACTGTTTCCACCGATGTTGCTATCACTAATCCCCACTTAAATGTTAATTCATACTCTGTTAGAAGGTCTGCCTGGATGCGTTATTTCATAATCTCACACACCAGACTATTCCTCAATGCATCATTTTGACCTCCTTAAAGGAGTACTCTGCCCTTGGCACCCAAGTCATCCGATGCCCAGGAATGAACGACCATAGCCTACACATCCCCTCCATTCATGTCTACGGGAGGAGGCATGATGGTTATGTACTAGCTGTCACGCCCCCTTCCAAGACGTCACGAACACAAAAGCTCCTGTTGAATTCAACGATACTCTGCTGCAGCAGAATCTCCGTGGTGAATTCCAATGTGGAATTCGGCTTGGAAATTCCAACTTGTGAACATGGCCTTAATGCACTAGGGTGTACATGTACACCCTGGAGTGTTTGTTAACTTTGAAGCGAGTGAAAGAGCAGCTCATGCTCCAGAGCAGTGATGATCAGTAGCCAGACACTCACTGTTAATGACGATCATTTAACCCTTTAGAGGCCATGATCAATGCCGATCACAGCATTTAAAGTAAGACTTAAGGTTACTGGTAGCTCAGTGGAACTCGTGATCACAGTGGTATGATGAGCTAAGATGGCGGAGGAGGGTCCCCTTACCTGCCTCCTGCTGCCAATCAGCAAGTCACTCATGCAGCTTGGCATAGCTAGGCTGTGAATTATTATACAGTGAATATTTTAAAAGTCCCCTATGAGGACTTAAAAAGTGTAAAAAAAAAAAATGATAAGAAAAGAAAAAATAAACATATTTGGTGGCGACACGTGCAGTGGACCTCCGCTCGCGTTCTAGCTGATTGGGACATCGCGATTCCACCGCGATGGTCCTGATCAGCCCGACTGAGCTGCCGGGAAGCTTTTACTTTCATTTTAGACGGAGCAATCAACTTTGAATGCCGCGTCTAAAGGGTTAATAGCGTGCGGCACAACGATCGGTGCCGCACGCTGTTAGCCCAGGGTCCCGGCTGTCATTAGCCCAGGGTCCCGGCTGTCAGGGCGTACAGGTATGTCATGCGTCCTTAAGAAGTTAAAAGGCGAGGAGGAAAATGCAAAAATGCTAAACTGAAAATAGTCTGTGTCCGCAAGACCTAAACCCACTGGGTGATTAAGGGATTAATGGGGTAATCCGGTGGAAAACTATTTTTTTTTTCAAATCAACTGGTGCCAGAAAGTTAAACAGATTTGTAAATTAAAACTTCTCAAGAAAAAATGCTGCACTCACCAAGGATTCCAAACATAGTGTCTTCTTTATTCACAAGGATAAAAAACGCCAGCAGGTACAGCGGGAGAGCGGGTAGACAGACATGCGAGGGGAGTGGTGACGGACCGTTGCATGCTCACGGCACTTCCTCAGGCCATACGTCACCCCGTCAGAAGGTGTGTTCTTGTACCTTCCAGCGCAGGTATCACAATAGTGACCATTATAACTAAACAGATAAAATCACATACAAGGTGAAAAACAAGTTAAAAACAACAACCTAATGACGCTGTGAGTCTTTCTTAGTGTACACAACTATTAAGTGGCTAAAAATGCTCCCATTTCACATTTGTAATTCAGGCCTATCTGGCCTAATGCATTCGTTCAGAGAATCCATTTGGATTCTCTTCTTAGGAGTTCCTGATTTTTATCTCTATTTCTCCCTGCGCTTTCCACTTTTTCTACTGCACTAAATCATTTGTGGAGTTCATGACTGAATCCCTGGAATTGATTTTACACAATAATGCGTTCCACTATTAGGGCCAACCGGTTCCTGGCCATATTTGAGAGGCGACATATCTTCAAAAGGTCTAACCCGTTTGTAAGCCACATTAAGAACCTCCTCTGTTTAGTGGATGACATATTTGTCATCTGGGACGGAACGGAGGAGGAATTCTGTGGATTTTACAATATCTAAACGAGTCTAATCAGGTCAACATGATGTTCACAAGTGTTGTCCGGGGTAGCAGCCTGGAGTTCTTGGACGTGAAAATAGAAGTAGTAAATAACAACATCGTAACAACAGGATATAGGAAGGTTAAGTCCAAGAACTCCATACTGCATTATGGTTCATCTCATCCGAAGCATACTAAAGATGCAATCCCCTTCAGCCAACTTCAGGAACTTGTAAAAGCAAAAAAGAAATTAAAAAACGAGAGGACGATTTTTTTGTTTAGGAATACCCCAATGAACCACATAATTAAAAGAACAATGAGTACTCACTGGTATATGCTCCAACAGGATTTGGATCTAAAAAGAATAGTAGAGAATCCACCAATTATTACATTTAAAAAGAATAGAACGATACACGATGCAATAAAAAAATAAAAGAAAGAGAAAAAACATAAAACTAATTGGCTAACGGAGAGTTGCCCTGTTGGAAATTATACTTGTTCAACTTGTTCTTACTGTAAATGTAATGCAAAAGCCAAGTTTGTTAAGTTGGGGGGACACGACATACAGATCAAACAATTTTTCACGTGCAGGAGTAGTTATGTCGTGTATACCCTATTTTGCAAATGTGGCAGGTTCTATATTGGCAAGACAATCTGGCCATTTTCCCACAGGATTCGAGAACATGTTAGGTCCCTCACCACGGGTGTAGGAGCCACGAGGTTCATAACACATATAAATGAGTGCCATGCAGAGGAACCGGTCCCCTTCAGATTTAGTGCAATAGAAAAAGTGGAAAGCGCAGGGAGAAATAGAGATAAAAATCAGGAACTCCTAAGAAGAGAATCCAAATGGATTCTCCGAACGGATGCATTAGGCCAGATAGGCCTGAATGACAAATGTGAAATGGGAGCATTTTTAGCCACCTAATAGTTGTGTACACTAAGAAAGACTCACAGCGTCATTAGGTTGTTATTTTTAACTTGTTTTTTCACCTTGTATGTGATTTTATCTGTTTGTTATAATGGTCACTATGGTGATACCTGCGCCGGCAGGTACAAGAACACACCTTCTGACGGGGTGACGTATGGCCTGAGGAAGTGCCGTGAGCATGTAACGGTCCGTCACCACTCCCCCCACATGTCTGTCTACTCGCTCTCCCGCTGTACCTGCTGGCGTCTTTTATCCTTGTGAATAAAGAAGACACTATGTTTGGAATCCTTGGTGAGTGCAGCGTTTTTTCTTGAGAAGTTTGGATTATTGCTTTACACTGTATAAACGCTTGCACCGTGATTGCCGACAGCCGGTTAAGTACATCTGATTGCTCCCTACCTAGTACGAGTGTATTACATAGCCGTACATGAAAGGTTCTGGTGCCGGTGTCTGTTTCCTCTTGATGAGAAAGATTTGTAAATTACTTCTATTAAAAAATCTTAATCCTAAGGATTTATCAGCTGCTGAATGCTACAGAGGAAGTTCTTTTCTTTTTGAATTTCTTTTCTGTCTGACCACAGTGCTCTATGCTGACAAAACTATCCATGTTAGGGACTGTCCAGAGAAGGAGCAAATCCCCATAGAAAACCTCTCCTGCTCTGAACAGTTCCTGACATGGACAGAGGTGTCAGCAGAGAGCATTGTGGACAGACAGAAAAGAAATTCAAAAAGAAATAAAACTTCCTCTGGAGCATACAGCAGCTGCTAAGTACTGGAAGGTTTAAGATTTTTAAATATGCATTAAATCTTTTGTAGCTCCACATGTTTTTTTTTCCTTTTTTCCTTTGCCATTTGTTTTGGTTATTTGAAGTTTCTGGAAATCTTAGTGTTATTTACATAATATGCAGTTGTGCTATTTATTTACTGTAAATTTGTTTGCTACAGAAAACCAATTATTAAAATGCGCTGGCAATGGGTAGGTCAATTTAACGTTCCCGAAAATGAAGCATGCAGCTTAGTGATCAAGATATATTGTAAATAAAGAGAATATCGCTTGGTCCTCCTCAGTGTGTTTTAGTTGCTACTTTCATCTAATGCCTTGTTATGTATAAATAAATGCAGTTTTTATTAGAAGTACATTCCTAACAACCATTACACATGTTATATATATATATATATATAGTACAAGGAAGAATATAAAAATCACAAAAAGATGATCATTATGACCACTTAAAGGGGTATTCCAGTGGAAAACATTGGCCCTCATTTACTAACGTGAAACCGACAGTTTTTGTCGGGTTGTGCTACCAAATTTGTGTCGCACAACCCAACAAAAGATATCATCACTCCGAGTGTTTTTTCAACCTGTCAAAATGGGCGTGGTTATCACAAAAAGGGGCGTGTGACAAAAAAGAAAAAACACTCGGAGTATGATGAAAAACTCACAGGAAAACCTGTGAATCTTTCTTCACCAAAACCCGACAGCTCAGAGCTCAGAAATGACTGAAAACCGAGTGAATCCTACCCCCATCATGGAACAGGGTTTGTTCCATGTTGGGGGTAGTAGTACAGGGGTTGATCGCATCGGGTCTCACTTCTGAGACCCGATCCGATCAAAAGTTATTAAGCAGGGGAGCGGGCGGCATGGTCGGCTCCCCAACGATGTGCGATGTGTTTTACTTACATTTTCCCAGCCGGGATCCCTGAATAGCCCGTACTGAGGAGCTGTGGTGGGGAAAGATATAAAGAATCGCTGGGGGGAATGTATATGTCCCCACAGCTTCTATATATCTTGCCCCCCGCTGCGCAATATGTCTTATCCCCCCGCAGCGCATGTGTACACATATATATATATATACTATATACCCCCTGCATAGCGCTATTATATACCCCCCGCAGCGCATGTGTACACATATATATACTATATACCCCCTGCATAGCGCTATTATATACCCCCCGCAGCGCATGCAGATATATATTATACATGCCCCCGCACAGCACATCTATATACACATGCCTCTGAAGCGCTATCAATGACTAATGCAGTGGTCTCCAACTTGCGGACCTCCCAATGTGGCAAAACTACAACTCCCAGCATGCACGGAGCATTCTGGGAGTTGTAGTTTTGCAACATCTGGAGGTCCGCAAGTTGGAGGTCACTGGCTAATACTTGTCAATGATAGCGCTTCAGAGGCATGTATATAGAAGTGAAGTGGGGAGCAGACATATAGCGTTATCTAGTCCCCACTTGGCTACAATACACAATCCTCAGCCATCACCGGAGCTTCCCCATCGCCTCCCCCCATCCCCAGTGTTATAATTACCTGTTGCCGGGGTCCGGGGTCCGCGATGCACCTGGCTTTGGCGTTCTTGCTGTGCGCTGTCACTGTGTGCACTGATGGTGACGTCACGACGTGCGTTGGGGACGTCACCATCAGTGAGCACAGTGACAGCGCACAGCAAGAGCACTGAAGCCAGGAGCATTGCGGACCTCGGACCCCGGCAACAGGTAATTATAACACCGGGGATGGGGGGAGGCGATGGGGAAGCTCCGGTGATGGCTGAGGATTGTGTATTGTAGCGAAGTGGGGACCAGATAACGCTATATGTCTGCTCCCCACTTTGCTTCTATACACATGCCTCTGAAGCGCTATCATTGACAAGTATTAGCCAGTGGTCTCCAACTTGCGGACCTCCAGATGTTGCAAAACTACAACTCCCAGAATGCTCCGTGCATGCTGGGAGTTGTAGTTTTGGAACATCTGGAGCTCCGCAAGTTGGAGACCACTGCATTAGTCATTGATAGCGCTTCAGAGGCATGTGTATATAGATGCGCTGTGCGGGACATATATACATGCGCTGTGCGGGGCATATTTAACGCGCTGTGCAGGGCATATATAACGCGCTGTGAGGGGCATATATAACTTGCGCTGTGCGGGGCATATATAACGCGCTGTGCGGGGCATATGATTGCGCTGTGCGGGGCATATATAACTTGCGCTGTGCGGGGTATATATAACTTGCGCTGTGCGGGGCATATGATTGCGCTGTGCGGGGCATATATAACTTGCGCTGTGCATTAGTCATTGATAGCGCTTCAGAGGCATGTGTATATAGATGCGCTGTGCGGGACATATATACATGCGCTGTGCGGGGCATATTTAACGCGCTGTGCAGGGCATATATAACGCGCTGTGAGGGGCATATATAACTTGCGCTGTGCGGGGCATATATAACGCGCTGTGCGGGGCATATGATTGCGCTGTGCGGGGCATATATAACTTGCGCTGTGCGGGGTATATATAACTTGCGCTGTGCGGGGTATATATAACTTGCGCTGTACGGGGCATATATAACTTGCGCTGTTTGGGGTATATATAACTTGCGCTGTGCGGGGCATATATAGATGCGCTGTGCGGGGCATATATAACTTGCGCTGTTTGGGGTATATATAACTTGCGCTGTGCGGGGCATATATAACTTGCGCTGTACGGGGCATATATATCTTGCGCTGTTTGGGGTATATATAACTTGCGCTGTGCGGGTCATATATAGATGCGCTGTGCGGGGCATATATAACTTGCGCTGTTTGGGGCATATATAACTTGCGCTGTACGGGGCATATATAACTTGCGCTGTACGGGGCATATATAACTTGCGCTGTTTGGGGCATATATAACTTGCGCTGTACGGGGCATATATAACTTGCGCTGTTTGGGGCATATATAACTTGCGCTGTTTGGGGCATATATAACTTGCGCTGTGCGGGGCATATATAACTTGCGCTGTGCGGGTTATATATAACTTGCGCTGTGCGGGGCATATATAACTTGCGCTGTGCGGGGTATATATAACTTGCGCTGTGCGGGGCATATATAACTTGCGCTGTGCGGGGCATATATAACGCGCTGTGCAGGGCATATATAACGCGCTGTGCGGGGTATATATAACTTGCGCTGTGCGGGGCATATGATTGCGCTGTGCGGGGCATATATAACTTGCGCTGTGCGGGGTATATATAACTTGCGCTGTACGGGGCATATATAACTTGCGCTGTTTGGGGTATATATAACTTGCGCTGTGCGGGGCATATATAACTTGCGCTGTACGGGGCATATATATCTTGCGCTGTTTGGGGTATATATAACTTGCGCTGTGCGGGTCATATATAGATGCGCTGTGCGGGGCATATATAACTTGCGCTGTTTGGGGCATATATAACTTGCGCTGTACGGGGCATATGATTGCGCTGTTTGGGGTATATAACTTGCGCTGTGCGGGGCATATATAACTTGCGCTGTACGGGGCATATATATCTTGCGCTGTTTGGGGTATATATAACTTGCGCTGTGCGGGTCATATATAGATGCGCTGTGCGGGGCATATATAACTTGCGCTGTTTGGGGCATATATAACTTGCGCTGTACGGGGCATATATAACTTGCGCTGTTTGGGGTATATATAACTTGCACTGTGCGGGGCATATATAACTTGCGCTGTACGGGGCATATATAACTTGCGCTGTGCGGGGCATATATAGATGCGCTGTGCGGGGCATATATAACTTGCGCTGTTTGGGGCATATATAGATGCGCTGTGCGGGGCATATATAACTTGCGCTGTTTGGGGTATATATAACTTGCGCTGTTTGGGGCATATATAACTTGCGCTGTACGGGGCATATATAACTTGCGCTGTACGGGGCATATATAACTTGCGCTGTTTGGGGTATATATAACTTGCGCTGTACGGGGCATATATAACTTGCGCTGTTTGGGGTATATATAACTTGCACTGTGCGGGGCATATATAAATTTCGCTGTACGGGGCATATATAACTTGCGCTGTTTGGGGTATATATAACTTGCGCTGTGCGGGGCATATATAACTTGCGCTGTACGGGGCATATATAACTTGCGCTGTGCGGGGCATATATAACTTGCGCTGTGCGGGGCATATATAACTTGTGCTGTGCGGGGCATATATAACTTGCGCTGTGCGGGGCATATATAACTTGCGCTGTGCGGGGCATATATAGATGCGCTGTGCGGGGCATATATAGATGCGCTGTGCGGGGCATATATAGATGCGCTGTGCGGGGGACATATATACAATTTACCGTGCGACACAATTTCCAACCCGTGGGACACATTTCCAAACCCGTGCGCCAAAAAAAAAAATTGTCGGGCGACAGATTAGTAAATATGGAGATTTTCACTCAGAGAATTCAGGGAAAACACTCAGAGATTAAACCGACACTCTTAGTAAATGAGGGTAATTTTTTTCAAATCAACTGATGCCAGAAAGTTAAACAGATGTGTAAATTACTTCTATTAAAAAATCTTTACCCTTCCAGTAAATTTGATGCCCATATCAGGAACTGTCCAGAGCAGGAGAAAATCCCCATAGCAAACCTATGCTGCTCTGGACAGTTCCTGACATGGACAGAGGTGTCAGCAGAGAGCACTGTGGACAAGACAAAAAAGAAATTCAAAAAGAAAAGAATTTCCTCTGGACCATACAGCTGCTAAAAAGTACTGGAAGGGTAAAGATTTTTTAATAGAAGTAATTTACAAATCTGTTTAACTTTCTGGCACCAGTTGATTTAAAAAAAAAAAATTCTCACCGGAGTACCCCTTTAAGCACAGGCCTATTTTGGGCCTCAAAGGGGTACTCTGGTGGAAAAAGGTTTTTTTTTTTTTTCAAATCAACTGTTGCTCGAAAGTTAAACAGATTTGTACTTCTATTTAAAAATCTAAATCCTTCCAGTACTTATCAGCTGATGTATGCTCTGCAGGAAGTTGAGCTGTTCTTTTCTGTCTGATCACAGTGCTCTCTTTTGATACCTCTGTCCATGTCAGGAACTGTACAGAGTAGGAGCAAATCCCCATAGAAAACCTCTCCTGCTCTGGACAGTTCCTGACACAGACAGAGGTGTTCAGCAGAGAGCACTGTGGATAGACAGAAAATAACTATACTGTATAACTTCCTCTGTAGTATACAGCAGCTGATAAGTACTGGAAGGATTAAGATTTTTTCTTTATAGAAGTAATTTACAAATCTGTTTAACTTTCTAGCACCAGTTGATTTGGAAACATTTTTTTTCCACCGGAGTTTCTTCCAGTGCTTTTCCTGAAAAACACCATGTAAGTCTGCCCTACCTGTGACTACCATGCCTACCCGCCTGCTGGCCTCTTCACCTTGAATGCAAGCCTTCCTATCACTTTAAAAAACTAGGACATGTCAAAAGTTATGAAAAGTTTTGAATGGTTGGGCTCTTGGTGTATAGTGCCTCACTGATTACTAGAATGAGAGAGGCATGCAGCTGTGCATGCAATAGAGACAGTCCCATACATCTACATTACATCTATGCAGAAAATAAGCAGCACAAGTGACCCTACCCTAAAAGTGAAAATAGCTAAAAAAAAAATGTCTTAAAAATAGCTTGTTATGATCTTTATTATCTCAAAGAAAAAAAAGTCTAGGTGTAGTACTATTTGTAGATGCTCTGAATAGAGCAGAATTTTTACAGCATGCCAGTGAACTTTAGTACAATCTTTGTGCTCCAACTGCCATCTGCTGGTTTCTTCATAGAATACATCATTTAGTGCTGCCCCATCTAGTGTTCATTTTCTGTATTGCAGCTGTAAAGAAGGAAATCATTTCTGACAGCTCTGAAAATATTTGTTAATTCTATGTGAGTTTTATAGTGTGTATGAAATGTCAGAATAAGTTAAAAAACTTTTTTTTTTTTACCGTAGGGAGCAGTTGAAATGCAAACCACATTATAGCCTTGACTCTATGTATAACCCAAAAGTTTTAACATCATCTTCTAAAGTACTTGCCTGATGTGAATTTACCCCAATCAGACTAAAGTGTTGTATTGAATATGTAAATTGTCCATGCAGCTGAGAATATGCAAAGCCTAGGCCAATTTGCAAAGACAAATTGTAAAACCTAGCAGAAATTTGAGCATTCTAGGGTCATGTTCCCACAATGTTTATTAACCCCTTGAGGATGCAAATTTTTTAATTTTTGCACTTTCGTTTTTTCCTCCTCACCTTCTCAGAGCCATAACACATTTTTTCAACTATAGACCCGTATGATGGCTATTTTTTTTGCATCACCAATTCTACCAAACCTACGGTAAACAAACATAAAATTATTTGTGTGGCAAAATTGAAAAAAAAAGACCCTGCCATTTTGCAAATTTTGGGTGCTTCTGTTTCTACACACTGCACTCTTAGGTAAAATTTACACCTTATTTTTATTCTTTAGGTGCATATGATTAAATTGATAGCCAATTTAAATAGGTTTGTTTTATTTTTCTACTTAAAAAAAAATTATAACTTTTTGTTCGAAAATATGTATGTTTAAAATTGTCCTCTTCTGACACCTATAACACTTTTATTTTTCTGTAAACAGTGATGTATGTTTTATTTTGCGCCATAATCTGTATAATGCTGGACATTGACTGGCGATTTCTGGCATTAGCCATATGTCCCAGTTGCTGACAGCAACCGGGACCTAACAGGTATGAAGTGTGCTCAGCTGCGGATTGCGCTTCATACAGTGGTAGCGGGCACAGGGCATACAGTGGGGCAAAAAAGTATATAGTCATCCACCAATTGCGCAAGTTCTCCCACTTAAAAAGATGAGAGAGGCAGAATGAGAAAAAAAATCCATAAAATCACATTGTATGATTTTTAAAGAATTTACTTGCAAATTATGGTAGAAAATAAGTATATACTTTTATATACCCTTTGTTGGCAATTACAGAGGTCAAACGTTTTCTGTAAGTCTTCACAACTTTTCACACAACGTTGCAGGTATTTTGGTCCATTCCTCCATGCAGATCTCCTCTAGAGCAGTGATGTTTTGGGGCTGTCGCTAGGCAACACAGACTTTCAAGTCCCTCCAAAGGTTTTCTATTGGGTTGAAATCTGGTGACTGGCTATGCCACTCCAGGACCTTGAAATGCTTCTTACGAAGCCACTCCTTCGTTGCCCGGGCGGAGTGTTTGGGATCATTGTCATGCTGAAAGACCCAGCCATCTTCAATGCTCTTGCTGATGGAAGGAGGTTTTCACTCAAAATCTCACAATACATGGCCCCATTCATTCTTTCCTTTACACGGATCAGTCGTCCTGGTCCCTTTGCTGAAAAACAGCCCCAAAGCATGATGTTTCCACCCCCATGCTTCACAGTAGGTATGGTGTTCTTTGGATGCAACTCAGCATTCTTTCTCCTCCAAATACGACGAGTTGAGTTTTATTAAAAAGTTCTACTTTGGTTTCATCTGACTATATGACATTCTCCCAATACTCTTCTGGATCATCCAAATGCTCTCTAACAAACTTCAGATGGACCCGGACATGTACTGGCTTAAGCAGGGGGACACGTCTGGCACTGCATGATTTGAGTCCCAGGCGGTGTATTGTGTTACTGATGGTAGCCTTTGTTACTTTGGTCCCAGCTCTCTGCAGGTCAGTCACTAGGTCCCACCGTGTGGTTCTGGGATTTTTGTTCACCATTCTTGTGAACATTTTGATATTTTGTATGTCTTCCATTTTCTAATAATGGCTCCCACAGTTGATTTCTTCACACCAAGCTGCTTGTCTATTGCAGATTAAGTCTTCCCAGCCTGGTGCAGGTCTACAATTTTGTTTCTGTTGTCCTTCGACAGTTCTTTGGTCTTGGCCATAGTGGTGTTTGGAGTGTGACTGTTTGAGGATGTGGACAGGTGTCTTTTATACTGATAACAAGTTCAAACAAGTGCAATTAATACAGGTAACGAGTGGAGAACAGAGGAGACTCTTAAATAAGAAGTTACAGGCCTGTGAGAGCCAGAAATCTTGCTTGTTTGTAGGTTACCAAATACTTATTTTCCACCATAATTTGCAAATAAATTCTTAAAAAATCAGACAATGTGATTTTATGGATTTTTTTTCATATTATGTCTCTCATAGTTGAGGTATACCTCTGATGAAAATTTCAGGCCTCTCTCATCTTTTTAAGTGGGAGAACTTGCATAAATGGTGGCTGACTAAATACTTTTTTGCCCCACTGTACATGTATGTCCTGCATCTTTAAGGTGTTAATGCAAAAACATCTGAAAAATGTTAACCCCTTAATTCCCTGGTTGAACTTGATGGACATATGTCTTTTTTCGACCGTACTAACTATGTAACTATGTAACTATGTTTTATTCTTTGATCATGATATTCAAGGATTTATTTTAGGGGGTTTATTTTGGGGTTTAAAATACTTAGGCTATGTTCAGATCATATAAATATCAATAGCACAAGCAAAAAACCCTATCTGTGGGGAGGGGGTAAACAAAACCGTAACACCCCTATGTACTTCCAGGGTTTATGTAGGTGGACCATGTAATGTCTGCTGAAACAGCAAAAAACTGCAAACACCAAATAGAAAAAAGAGCTGTGGCAGACTGACGTAGCAAAATGTGAACAACTTTATTGTTAAAAGACACAATTAAAACACATAATGACACAAAAATACATTAATTTTTCCCATAAACTTACATAGAGCACATTAATGTTAAAAATATGGACTCAATCTTTCTGCAGCAAAATCCTGTATACTGAGACCAATATTACCAAAATCCAGTATACAAGGAGGAATATTATCACCATACATATCACCATCATACTGTTACTGACCAAATCCTGTACACTGACCAATAGTACCAATAATACCAGTATACAAGAAGGAATATTATCACCATACATATCACCATACATATCACCATCATATCGTTACTGACCAAATCCTGTATACTGAGACCAATATTACCAATAATACCAGTATACAAGAAGGAATATTATCACCATACCTATTACCATCATACTATTACTGACCAAATTCTGTATACTGAGACCAAAATTAGCAATAACACCAGTATACAAGGAGGATTATGACTATACATATTACCATCGTACTGTTACTGACCAAATTCTGTATACTGAGACCAAAATTAGCAATAATTCCAGTATACAAGGAGGATTATGACTGTACATATTACCATCGTACTGTTACTGACCAAATTCTGTATGCTGAGACCAATATTAGCAACAATAGCAGTATACAAGGAGAAATATGCTTCTATCTAATATCTGTGCTCGCTGCAGGCTCTCACCTTCCTTCTTACATCAGTGGTAGCTCTGGATGGCAGTGATTAGTGGGCACATTGTAACAGCACAGTGGACCACAGTGTAGCATTTGTACACAGTGACCTCACCAGCAGAATAGTGAGTACAGCTCTGTAGTATAATACAGGATAGAACTCAGGATCAGTACAGGATAAGTAATGTAATGTATGTACACAGTGACCTCACCAGCAGAATAGTGAGTACAGCTCTGGAGAGAGGTTGTGTTCTGCTGATCTCCTGAGTCTTCCAGTGAAGCAGCGTTTTCATCCGCCCCTCCCCAGGTGTGTGGCAGGCACCTGGGAAGGTTTCCTGCTATGGAGCATCAGGAATCTGGGGCTTCATCTTGCACTCCCCGTACCTGGCCGGTGGGGGGTGCAAAGGAAAATGCGACAGCCAGTAGCCAGGATGGGGTGAGACGATCCACCAGGGCCCATAGCCATGTGGGGCCCCCTCCCCATCCCCAGCTGGGAGCTGCAAAGCTTCCAGCAAAAGTTCCTCTGGGAAAAGAAGCTCATCCAGGCAGAGGAGTGGAGTGAAAGCTTCTACCTCGAGCTCCTCAGAACCCCAGCAATGGGGGGTAAAGGGGCCAAGAGAATCCCTGGCCACTTTTGGTTCGAGAATTCAGGCAAAGATGGCCCAATAGGAACAGCTTGGGAAACAGCTACGTGGCCTAAGAGAAGATACCAAGTTTACAAGTTACCAGGTGGATACAGCAGCCAAGGGCAAGAGAGCAGCATTCACTGCAAAGGTGAGAGCATTAAAGAAAGAGGTGGAGGAGATTATTCAGCTGAGATTATCCAGCATTGTGGCTGGAGCCGGCTTCTTCAGCGAGAAGATACTCAATGAAGAGAGGTTCCCCAAAAAGAGGGTCTCCAGAGGTGCAGAAAAAGAAAGTCACCAAGATGACTGCCAGAGCGAGGAGGAGGAGATGGAGGAAGGTGAGGAGGGGGATGTGAGTGAGGGGGATATGGACACGGGTTCTGTTTGTACCACCACCACTGTTACCCCAGACCCCCCCACCTACCCTGAGTGCGGACTACATAAACCTGGCTCAGGTGGCCTTACCTCCCTCCAGTGAGGATGATGAGGATGGCAGTGACTGCAGTGATGGCAGCAGCTTGGCAGATGGGGGTCTCCTGCGGGCGATTGTTATGCAGGAGTCCCCCACCCGTCTGGAAAACTTCACTTTCGGTGATGATTTGGGCCCAGAGGAGAAGGGAAAGAGGAAGAAAGTGAAGGGAAAGAAGAGGAAGAAAACACAAGGAGTGAAATTTGTATTTTCTTCTTTCCAGCAACCTGGGTCGGCTGAGAAGTCGGCTCCGGGTGCTGGGTCCCCCAATCTGCCAGACTCCGTTTCTGTAGTGGAGCGGGGCCAGCATGGGGGATACAGTAGTGCACCCAAAATGGCCGCGGGTGCTATAGAAAAAAAAGGGCACCAGGCACCAGAAAATAGCCGCAGATTCCTCCGTTCGGGGGGCAGTCCCTCGGTTGAAGTGGGCGGTACAGGTCCTGGTGCTGCATGGCACTCCCCTGTGAGGGGGGGGGGGGGGAGTGTCCGGGCGCCGAGCTTGTTAGTTCAGGGGACGGTCCCCTAGGTGACGTGGACGGGGCGGGAGTGCGTCTGGAGGGACAGCTCCCGCCAAAATGTATGGCATTTAGCGGGGGGGCGTGGCCACCCATGTCAGATGCGGAGCCTGTCTCTGCGTCCCAGGAGACTGGAAGGAAGTGCAAGGGAGGGGTGCAAGTGGAGCGCAAGAGAGGGGTGCAAGCGGAGCGCAAGAGAGGGGTGCAAGCGCAGTGCAAGAGAGGGGTGAAAGCGGAGTGCAAGAAAGGGGTGCAAGTGGGGTGCAAGAGAGGAGTGCAAATGGGGTGCAAGAGAGGGGTGCTAGTGAAATTCAGGTGAGGAGTGGTAGTGGAATGGCAGAGAGAGGTTTGACTGACACCTCTGTTAAGAATAAGGGTCCTGGTTTGGCATCTGGGTCATTTTCTAGTTCGATTGCCCCCCCCCCCCCCCGGTAGTGGCTGCTTCTCCCAGAAGCTATGCCAGCGTCACTGCCGGGGGATCAGGCTGATCCCCATCTCCGTCTGGCTCTGGGGGTCACTTGCAACAGCGCCTCCTGGAGGCTCTACATAGGGGAGACAGATCAATTCATGTAGAGGGGAGGGGTGAGGTTGACCTGTCTTTTTGGATAGAAAGACATGGCTTAGGCGCCTTCCGAGAACAAAATGGGTAGGTGGTCTGGTCCCTTCCGACATCCGTTTAGTGTGGAGGGGCGAAGATGCCTGTCCGCCTCGGGGTAAGGTGGTTGAGCTCCTCCTCCAGATGGAATTCAGGGCAAATGACATCTTTGCCCTGATCCACCCCTACGGTACTTCCGAGTTTGACATAAGCTTCGTTCGGCCAGAGGGTTTGGAACTCTTCTGGTCGAACTATGAGGTGGTGAACAGCGAGCCCGGCTGGCGGGATTTTGCCGTAAAGGCGATATCCTATCAGAATTTGGTCAGGAAAGTGACCGTTTTGACACGTAATGAATCACTTTCTTGCTATGATATCATGACCTGGCTCGGCAGATATGGTGATGTGACGGACATGCCAAAAAATAACTATGACGAACATGGGATCTGGTCTGGGGCCTGGACGTTTTCCGTCAAACTGAAGCGTTCGGGGAGCACTGTTGCCCACATCCCATCAGCTGCTTTTCTTGGGAGAGACAGAATCCAAATTTTCTACCAGGGGCAGCCCAAGGTCTGTCACAGGTGCGGCAGCCCGACTCACTTTAGCGCAGCCTGTACCGTGCAGGTCTGTGCTCTGTGTGGTGGGGTAGGTCATCTTGCCGCATCCTGTAGGCAGATCAGGTGTCATTTGTGTGGTGTCTTAGGACACCCTTTCAGCCCTTGTCCTAGCGCCTTTGCCCGTGCGACGGTCACCTTGGCTGGGGAGAGAAGTAAAGTTGCCTCAGCTGGGGAGGGCACGAGTGCGGGTGAAGGTGCAACAGGGTCAGTGAGGAGGAAAAGTCCCGCCAAGCTGAGGCGGGAGGCTAATCGGAGAAGGAGCAGGGAACTGGAGAGTTCCCATGTGGCAGGGGTAGCTTCTGGCCCTGCTCCAGAGGTTAGTCCTGAAACTGCTGAGGCCCTGGAGGAGAATGTGCTGGATGAGGAAATGGGGAGAATCTGTAGAGAAGAAGGCAGCAAGGCCGATCTTTCCAATTCCTCCCACTGTGAAAGTGTGGATGAGGAGGGTGAAGAGAGGCCAAAAAAGAAGGGCAGTAAAGGGAGAAAGAAGAGGTCGGAGCCCTCTAGTCCCCGTGCTACGGACCAGGTCCCAAGCGGAAGCTTACCTGCCCCCCTCTGATTGATCTGTCTAACCGGTACTCTGTCCTCGATGCCATCTCCTCCCCCTCCTTGGAGGGGGGGTCGAGGATAGGGTGCCTGAAGTGGGGGAGCCTCCAGGGGGAACTGGGCCCTGTCCTGATGCGGCTGTTTCCTCAGGGGATGGGGCCAAACCAGAGCCAGGCGGAGATGGGGATTCAAAAATGGACCAGTCAGAGTCTAAAAAAAAGGTCCAAAGGGAAAGAAGCCTCCTCATCTGGGGATGAGGGGGTGAAAAAAAAACTGAAATGAGGGGTTAGGGCCATCTAACTCAATCACCCATGATGACGGCACTCACCCCATTGACGCTGGCATCTATTAACTGTGCCAGCATAAAGTCGGATACGGCTAGATTCGCAGCCTTTGATTTTCTCGGCCGTGTTGAAGCCGACATTTTCTTTTTACAAGAGACCAGGTTGTCAGATCTAGCCTCCCTGGTAAAAGCCAGGAGAGAGTGGAGGTGCGGTCCCTCCCACTGGTCTCTTGCGGCTGAGCCGTATAGTGGGGTGGCGGTCCTTTTTACCGGTCCTGTTGAATGCAGAAGGGTTATTGAGTTAGAAATGGGGAGGTGCCTGATTTTAGATGTCCTCATGAAGGGGCAAGAGCTTCGGCTTATTAACATCTACGTCCCACAAACCAAGTGGGAACGTAAAGATCTTTTATGAGGATTAAGCCCTTTCTTTTTACAAGCCGACAGGTGATCTATGGAGGGGATTTCAATACTGTCACGAGATCCCAAGATAGGAGAGTCTCCAATGATCGGTTGGCTTATGATAGCATAGCTCTCAATAATATAGTTAGGGAAGCTCGCCTATAGGATGCCCGCATCCGGAGCCCCTCAGGCCACGTGGGTTTCACCTATCATCGAGGTACCTGCAGGTCTAGAATAGACAGGTTTTATTTAAAGGAGGAAGCCGTCTTTTCCGCAGTGTCCGTGGTTGAGGTGGAGTTCTCCGATCACTGTATGATTTTGTTTTCCCTGAATGTTTCAGAGACCCCTCCGGATGGGTAAAGGTTATTGGAAGCTGAATTTGTCCCTCCTGGAGGAAACGGAGGTAAGACAGTCCTTTGAGGATTTTCTTCAGAGTCAGGTACCTTTACTGGACCTTTGTAGTAGTAAGTCAGAGTGGTGGGAGATATTCAAGAAGCGGGTTCTTCCGCCAGCTCTCGAGCCTCAGGTCCCTGAATAGGTACCGCCTGTATCAGGGTCTGAGGAGGAAACTCGAGCTCCTTGTCTCGACTGGAGGTAGCCGGGAGGATATCTCCAGAGTGAAGTCCTTGCTGATGAGGTGTCAGTCGGCACGCATCTTTGGTTTTTGAGAGGGATTACGGGAGGTACCGCTCGCCCGACCCTTACAGGAACTGTAAGATGTCAGTGAGTAGTAAAGTGGTCTCAGGACTGATTGATAGTACGGGATCTCTGAATCGGTCCAGATCAGGGATCCTGGAGGTCGTCAGATCCTTCTACTCGCACCTCTTGGGAAGGAAGGATCTAGATCGAGACGGGATGTCGGCTTTCCTGGCTGAAACTATTCCTGAGCCAGGGGTAGACACCTCTCTTGATGTTTTGGCAGAAGAAATCAGGGAAGAGGAAGTGAGAGTGGCGATGGAGGGGCTCGCCCCCAAGAAGTTGCCAGGTCCGGATGGCTTAACATCTGAGTGGTACAGGACCTTTAAGGAGTCTTTAGCTCCCCTCTTGACTGAGGTATTCAATGAGTGTCTCTCCTCGGGCACTCTACCAAAGTCAATGAGGAGGTCAGCCCTGATTCTTCTGTCAAAGGGTAAAGATCCTAGCCGGATTGACAATTGGAGGTCCATAGCTCTTCTCAATACGGACAGGAAGCTTCTGGCTAAGATACTGTTTAATCGGTTGGTGAAGTTTGCACCCCGGCTCCTTTCGGGGGCCCAGCACGGCTCTGTTCCTGGCCCAAGCACCTTAAAAGCTGTCCTCAATGTCAGGGAGGCAGTGGAGCGGAGTAGTGCGGGTCTCTGGAAGGGGTACATGCTGTCCTTGGATCAGGCCAAAGCATCTGATCGGGTGAACCACGAGTACCTCTGGTCCGCCCTCCTGAGATATGGCTTACCGAGTACTTTTGTGAATTGGCTTGTCACCTTATATGCAGGGGCAGAGAGTTTCCCGCTGGTGAACGGTTGGTCTGGCCGCTCTTTTGAGGTGGGGTCCGGAGTCCGTCAGAGTTGTCCTTTGAGCCTGCTGTTATACGTGTTCGCAATCGATCCCTTCGTCCGGAGGGTAGATAGTGGGCCGTTGGCGGGAGTCAGGTTGACTCTGGCGGAGCCGGATGTCGCCCAGAGAGTGGTGGCGTGCGCTGATGATGTCACTATTTTCATCTCCTCACGGGAGGAGGTCGATGTGGTGATGTCAGAGGTGGACCGCTACTCGGAGGCATCCGGGTCCAAGATCAACCTGGATAAGTGTGAAAGTCTCTGGCTGGGAGGGGGAGATCCTACGTTTGATCTCCCGGACACCCTTCCAGGGCTCCAAGAGTCAGCAGAAATTCTGGGCATCACATTCGGCCAGGATGATTATCCCACCAAAAACTGGGATGGTAAGCTCCGGGATGCCACTCAGAGGGTGAGCCAGTGGAAGGGTTGGTCTACGACCCTCAGGGAAAGGGTACACCTGATCAAATCGTACCTGCTCCCCTTGTTTATCTATCTGGGCAGTGTATGTATCTTACCAGAGGCTTACTACACTAGGGTCTACAGCCTATTTTTCCAACTGTTATGGGGGAACAGGTTGAACCTAGTCAAGAGGGAGGTTACGTACCGCACAAGGAGACTAGGGGGTTTATCTATGGTAAACCCCGTGGTGGACTTAACGAACACCTTCTTGAAAGCCAATATAGCAAACCTCTGGAAAGAGAGGGCTACTCCCTGGGTAATCTCCTGCAGGGAATGGTTTCGGCCTTTCTTCCAGGAATGGGAGACAGGAGGGCAAGTGAAGGACCTCCGTACGCCCCATGGATATCTTCTGGCTTAGGCTACCCCGACTCTGAAGGCGATACGTCGGTGGGGTCTGGGAGTGTGGGAGATCAGGACCCAGTCAAGGCGTTTCCTTGACAAACGGGTTCTGTTGACCCACTTCCAGAAGCCTCTGGCGCTCAGGGACTGCCCAGGTCGGGATCTGAGGGTGGGGTTGTATCTTTTAAACATGAAAAGGATCCCCCAGAAGTTTTGGGACTTGGCCTGGTGCTGCTTTCAGGGAAGCTATGTGTAAGGGACAACCTGAAGTGCAGGAACTCTGATGACTGGGGATGTCTCCGAGAAGAGTGCAGGGACACGCTGGAAAGCATGGACCACTTCCTGCTTCATTGTCCCTTTAACATAGGGGTCTACAACAGGGTGGGCGCTTCCATCGGTTGGAGTCAACTTGCCGGCCTTGCCTACCCGTAATGGGCTTATGGGGCATTCAGGAACCTGGGTGGCCGAGATCGGGGCACTTTATTCTTAGTCAGTTTAGTGGTTAGGTACTACACGTGCTTAGTGTCGACCCAACAGAAAATCCTCTCCGAGGTGGAGGTCTGTAGGAACATCACCGGCGACCTCGGGAAGATCAGGTCTCTGGAGTATGGCAGTCTTGGTACCAGTAGGGCTTCTCTCCTGTGGAGAGGTTTCTCATTTCATGTGCCCTAGGTACTAAACCTTTTGGGTAGAGTACCTTTTATTTTGGTTAGGGGCAGGGTTATAGGGGTAGAGATAGGGTGAGGGCAGGGTCAGATTTATTGTAGGGATAGAATTAGGGAGAATTGTAGGGGGAGTTAGGGAAAGAGTACCAAAATGATTTATGTATCAGGTCTGCCATCCTTCTCCCTGGTGGTGGGCTGATGCATGTGCACATTAGCTTTTTGATTTGTTTTCAGTTGACATGGTATGAAGGGCTTACAGGCACCAAACTTGGGCATAAAGGGGGTTGTGGTTCAGAGTGTATAAGTTTGTAAATAAGTTGGTTGGGAGGATTGTTAGGTGGGGAGGGTGTATTTGAGGGTGGTGTTTGTTTGTTTATTTTATCTTATTTTTTTTTTTTTGAGTGGTGTTTTGGGGACCTGACATGGGTCAGTTAAGGACTGGACTTTGAGAACTGTATGGACGGTATGGACTCATGTACAGGAAGGGTGGTGTGGGTGAGGGGACAGTTTTAGTATAGGGGTTTTCTGTTGTTTGCTGTAGTGTATTTATTATATTTTTGGATATTGTCTGTGATTTTTGTATATATTGTTTTGTATTTATATTGTTTTATATTATATAGTGTATAGTGGCAGTCGGGCCAGTAGTAAAGTGGTGTCACATGTTTGTGTATATGCATGTATACATGTTTGCATATTCATCAATTTTTTATTTTTTTTTTCCCCTTGGGGGGCCGCTCCCCTCCGGTGTCTCTGCTCTCCTCACCTCCGGCTTCGCGGTCTCGCTTTTCGGCGGTGTTGTCCTCTTCGGTTCTGGCTTGCTCTTTTTGGGTCCGGCGCTCGCCGGATTCTGGGCCGCGCGCGGATCCTCTCTGGCCGTCCTCGGCTCCTTGCCGCGCTGGGCGTGCTTTGCGGGCCTTGCGGCCGTGTGGGGGCATTGCATGGGGCTTGGCTCTTTGGGCCCTCTCTCCGGCCGCATCTCCGCGCTGTTTTTCCTTGTCCTTCTTTCACCTGTGGATCTTTGGCTGGGAGGCAGAGCGTTATTTTGTAGCGATTTGTGCTGAGCAATTTTTATTTTTTATTTATTATTTTTTTTCTCCCCTGGGTAAGGATAATTTTTGAGTTATAGCCAAGTTGTGCTACCTTTATGTTCCTTTTCTTTTTGTTTTTATAGCCAAGTCGTGCTGAATTTTATGTTTATAGTTTTTTGGTATGCGTGTTTGTGTGCGTTATTTTGGTATGGGGAAAAAGTGTACTTTAGTAAATTTGGGCTGGCCGGTTAGGCAGAGTTTGTTTTTGTAATTTTATTTTTGTTATGTTTGTTATAGCTGGTTAAGCTTGTTTTTGTTTTATGTTTTGAATTGGATGTGTTTTGTATTTTTATATTAAAAAGAGTTACAGGAAATAACTCAGGACCAGTACAAATTAAGTAATGAAAAATATGTACACACTGGGGGAAATTTGAGAATATTTTTACCACTTTTTTTTGCTGTTCTTTGGTGCTTTTCTGTTATAGAGTAAAAACTCAGAAATGGTGCACTAGTACTGTAAGAAAGCAGTCCAGCAATTAATGTGAAGCAAGTGGTGTCCAGGTGTCAAGGTTCTACAGCCATTATGACATCATACCTGATATGACATCATACCTGATTAAAGCAACAGTCCTGATAGAGCTGGGCATGTATTCCTAGAGTGTCTCTAGTAAAACAATATTAAATTCACCAGACCTATTTGTGGGCTCTTTGTATTGTATAATTTATGTATCTATATGTTTAAAGGGTAGCTCCCACCATAATTTTTTTTCTGTCCCTGCCTATTGCCCTTCTATCCCTAACACCCTCCCTGCCTTTATTAATTTTTTTACTATTTTAAAAATGGCATTTAGTCTGCCTGGTAGTGTGCTCACTACCAGGCAGACTTCCCCAGCAGGCACCACGTCACTGATGCCTGCTGGGGGGGCCAACTTCCGCCCTTAGTTCTCCTAACAGGGTGCCTCCTGCTGTTTCACCACTACAACTCCCAGCATGCCCTGACATCTATTGGCTGTAGGCACCCAGGACAGGAGCTTCATGGGGGAAGGAGTGAGCCGGGAGCCGATGCGGGAGGCACGGGTGCGGGGGAGTCTCTTCCTGCCGCTCGGTGAGTAACACCCAAACACCCCCCCCGCGCCCCCCGTACCTTGCAGCAGCACCCCCCGTGCTCCCCGTACCTTGCAGCAGCGCAACCCCACCCCCGCGCCCCCCGCGTACCTTTCAGCAGCGCCCGCCCCCCGTACCTTGCAGCAGGGCCGTCAGCGAGTGCGGGGAGCCGATGCACAGCCCTGGATGTTACTGCACCTGCGCAAAATTTCGACTGATGCCCTGCCGGAATCAGTCGGAATTTTGCAGTGACGTCACTCCGCATTTTAAAAGCAATCTGAAATTGCTCCTAGTGGCCATATTTCAGATTGCTTTTAAAATGTTTTAAAAGCATTTTTTTTTAAATAAAAGTATATTAGAGATATGTTGTAGTACTTAAGTACTACAACATATAAAAAAAAAATTCATGACAGTGCCCATTTAAGGGAATCCTAAAAAATAAAAAATGTTAAAGTTTTCCAGTTCTACCCAACAGTTCCTTGGTTTCTAGGAAAGCTGGATGACAACCAAAATGGCTCCCAATGTCACAATCGCCTAGGTATATAGAAAGATGGTTTTTGGTGTTAGGGAAAGGGCATATGGCTGCCATCTTGCAGTCTCGGTTCCTCTGAAGAATGCAGTATTTATTTTTTATATAATGGTACCCACGAATATGGCAGGGTTCATGTTGCTGTATAGGGTCTGTGGAAACACTTGTTCAGATATACATCAATGTCTGATGGGGGTTTGGCCAGTGTGATTCTCATTCATGCCCTAAATAAAGAGGCCTAGGCACTCGGTAAGAGCTCATGCTCACAGTGTGTACAGACCCCAGATACTTCTATAATATTAGTCTGTGGAGCCCCACTGTACCTCTGTGTGCTTTTAAAGGGGTACACTAGTGGAAACATTTTTTTTAAATCAACCGGTGCCAGAAAGTTAAACAGATTTACCCTTCCAGTACTTATTAACAGCTATATGCTACAGAGGAAATTCGATTCTATTTGATTTCTTTTTTTGTCTTCTCCACAGTGCTCTCTGCTGACACCTGATGCCCGTATCAGGAACTGTCCAGAGCAGGAGAAAATCCCCATTGCAAACCTATGCTGCTCTGGACAGTTCCTGACACGGACAGAGGTGTCAGCAGAGAGCACTGTGGACAAGGCAACAAAGAAAAAAAAAATAGAATTTTCCCTGTAGCATTTTTATAGAAGTAATTTACAAATCTAGAAAAATATGGGTATGTGCAGCTCACAAAATAAATTAGTCGAGGCTATATGGAAAGTATTTACACCAAAAAATACCAATATAAAATAATGTATAAAGGGAGAAAAGGGGTACCAAATGCCTCTAGACTAATACCATAAATGGTACATGATGATATAAATTACAGAAAAAATAAAGTCGGACTGTGCTTCACTTTAAATGATGTACAAAATTTAATATAAAATAATTACAAATGAGACATAGAATAAAATATAAATAATATAAATCAAATACATAAATATCTCCTTCCACAGGGCCCTTGTGGGGAGGTAATAGTATTATAATAAAATGGATATTTTAAAATCCGCATGTATGGTATATTCTTCCGCTACTCTAATTTTGTGCAAACCGGCATAATTCACTTTTTATAAAGTGCACTCCGTAATCGTAAAGTTTGAAACAGTTTATAAAATGGTATAGTTACCAACTCCCATAGATGATGTGATTTTTTGGCTGGACGTCCGAGAGATAGATGGCAAGTGCTGTGGAGGCGGTGTCCAGCGCTGGCATGCGCTTGCGGTGACGGGCCCGGTTGCCACAGGCCGAAGAGAAGTCACCGGTCATGGAGTAACTCGGAGGCATCCGGGTCCAAGATCAACCTGGATAAGTGTGAAAGTCTCTGGCTGGGAGGGGGAGATCCTACGTTTGATCTCCCGGACACCCTTCCAGGGCTCCAAGAGTCAGCAGAAATTCTGGGCATCACATTCGGCCAGGATGATTATCCCACCAAAAACTGGGATGGTAAGCTCCGGGATGCCACTCAGAGGGTGAGCCAGTGGAAGGGTTGGTCTACGACCCTCAGGGAAAGGGTACACCTGATCAAATCGTACCTGCTCCCCTTGTTTATCTATCTGGGCAGTGTATGTATCTTACCAGAGGCTTACTACACTAGGGTCTACAGCCTATTTTTCCAACTGTTATGGGGGAACAGGTTGAACCTAGTCAAGAGGGAGGTTACGTACCGCACAAGGAGACTAGGGGGTTTATCTATGGTAAATCCTGTGGTGGACTTAACGAACACCTTCTTGAAAGCCAATATAGCAAACCTCTGGAAAGAGAGGGCTACTCCCTGGGTAATCTCCTGCAGGGAATGGTTTCGGCCTTTCTTCCAGGAATGGGAGACAGGAGGGCAAGTGAAGGACCTCCGTACGCCCCATGGATATCTTCTGGCTTAGGCTACCCCGACTCTGAAGGCGATACGTCGGTGGGGTCTGGGAGTGTGGGAGATCAGGACCCAGTCAAGGCGTTTCCTTGACAAACGGGTTCTGTTGACCCACTTCCAGAAGCCTCTGGCGCTCAGGGACTGCCCAGGTCGGGATCTGAGGGTGGGGTTGTATCTTTTAAACATGAAAAGGATCCCCCAGAAGTTTTGGGACTTGGCCTGGTGCTGCTTTCAGGGAAGCTATGTGTAAGGGACAACCTGAAGTGCAGGAACTCTGATGACTGGGGATGTCTCCGAGAAGAGTGCAGGGACACGCTGGAAAGCATGGACCACTTCCTGCTTCATTGTCCCTTTAACATGGGGGTCTACAACAGGGTGGGCGCTTCCATCGGTTGGAGTCAACTTGCCGGCCTTGCCTACCCGTAATGGGCTTATGGGGCATTCAGGAACCTGGGTGGCCGAGATCGGGGCACTTTATTCTTAGTCAGTTTAGTGGTTAGGTACTACACGTGCTTAGTGTCGACCCAACAGAAAATCCTCTCCGAGGTGGAGGTCTGTAGGAACATCACCGGCGACCTCGGGAAGATCAGGTCTCTGGAGTATGGCAGTCTTGGTACCAGTAGGGCTTCTCTCCTGTGGAGAGGTTTCTCATTTCATGTGCCCTAGGTACTAAACCTTTTGGGTAGAGTACCTTTTATTTTGGTTAGGGGCAGGGTTATAGGGGTAGAGATAGGGTGAGGGCAGGGTCAGATTTATTGTAGGGATAGAATTAGGGAGAATTGTAGGGGGAGTTAGGGAAAGAGTACCAAAATGATTTATGTATCAGGTCTGCCATCCTTCTCCCTGGTGGTGGGCTGATGCATGTGCACATTAGCTTTTTGATTTGTTTTCAGTTGACATGGTATGAAGGGCTTACAGGCACCAAACTTGGGCATAAAGGGGGTTGTGGTTCAGAGTGTATAAGTTTGTAAATAAGTTGGTTGGGAGGATTGTTAGGTGGGGAGGGTGTATTTGAGGGTGGTGTTTGTTTGTTTATTTTATCTTATTTTTTTTTTTTGAGTGGTGTTTTGGGGACCTGACATGGGTCAGTTAAGGACTGGACTTTGAGAACTGTATGGACGGTATGGACTCATGTACAGGAAGGGTGGTGTGGGTGAGGGGACAGTTTTAGTATAGGGGTTTTCTGTTGTTTGCTGTAGTGTATTTATTATATTTTTGGATATTGTCTGTGATTTTTGTATATATTGTTTTGTATTTATATTGTTTTATATTATATAGTGTATAGTGGCAGTCGGGCCAGTAGTAAAGTGGTGTCACATGTTTGTGTATATGCATGTATACATGTTTGCATATTCATCAATTTTTTATTTTTTTTTTCCCCTTGGGGGGCCGCTCCCCTCCGGTGTCTCTGCTCTCCTCACCTCCGGCTTCGCGGTCTCGCTTTTCGGCGGTGTTGTCCTCTTCGGTTCTGGCTTGCTATTTTTGGGTCCGGCGCTCGCCGGATTCTGGGCCGCGCGCGGATCCTCTCTGGCCGTCCTCGGCTCCTTGCCACGCTGGGCGTGCTTTGCGGGCCTTGCGGCCGTGTGGGGGCATTGCATGGGGCTTGGCTCTTTGGGCCCTCTCTCCGGCCGCATCTCCGCGCTGTTTTTCCTTGTCCTTCTTTCACCTGTGGATCTTTGGCTGGGAGGCAGAGCGTTATTTTGTAGCGATTTGTGCTGAGCAATTTTTATTTTTTATTTATTATTTTTTTTCTCCCCTGGGTAAGGATCATTTTTGAGTTATAGCCAAGTTGTGCTACCTTTATGTTCCTTTTCTTTTTGTTTTTATAGCCAAGTCGTGCTGAATTTTATGTTTATAGTTTTTTGGTATGCGTGTTTGTGTGCGTTATTTTGGTATGGGGAAAAAGTGTACTTTAGTAAATTTGGGCTGGCCGGTTAGGCAGAGTTTGTTTTTGTAATTTTATTTTTGTTATGTTTGTTATAGCTGGTTAAGCTTGTTTTTGTTTTATGTTTTGAATTGGATGTGTTTTGTATTTTTATATTAAAAAGAGTTACAGGAAATAACTCAGGACCAGTACAAATTAAGTAATGAAAAATATGTACACACTGGGGGAAATTTGAGAATATTTTTACCACTTTTTTTTGCTGTTCTTTGGTGCTTTTCTGTTATAGAGTAAAAACTCAGAAATGGTGCACTAGTACTGTAAGAAAGCAGTCCAGCAATTAATGTGAAGCAAGTGGTGTCCAGGTGTCAAGGTTCTACAGCCATTATGACATCATACCTGATATGACATCATACCTGATTAAAGCAACAGTCCTGATAGAGCTGGGCATGTATTCCTAGAGTGTCTCTAGTAAAACAATATTAAATTCACCAGACCTATTTGTGGGCTCTTTGTATTGTATAATTTATGTATCTATATGTTTAAAGGGTAGCTCCCACCATAATTTTTTTTCTGTCCCTGCCTATTGCCCTTCTATCCCTAACACCCTCCCTGCCTTTATTAATTTTTTTACTATTTTAAAAATGGCATTTAGTCTGCCTGGTAGTGTGCTCACTACCAGGCAGACTTCCCCAGCAGGCACCACGTCACTGATGCCTGCTGGGGGGGCCAACTTCCGCCCTTAGTTCTCCTAACAGGGTGCCTCCTGCTGTTTCACCACTACAACTCCCAGCATGCCCTGACATCTATTGGCTGTAGGCACCCAGGACAGGAGCTTCATGGGGGAAGGAGTGAGCCGGGAGCCGATGCGGGAGGCACGGGTGCGGGGGAGTCTCTTCCTGCCGCTCGGTGAGTAACACCCAAACACCCCCCCGCGCCCCCCGTACCTTGCAGCAGCGCCCCCCGTGCTCCCCGTACCTTGCAGCAGCGCAACCCCACCCCCGCGCCCCCCGCGTACCTTTCAGCAGCGCCCGCCCCCCGTACCTTGCAGCAGGGCCGTCAGCGAGTGCGGGGAGCCGATGCACAGCCCTGGATGTTACTGCACCTGCGCAAAATTTCGACTGATGCCCTGCCGGAATCAGTCGGAATTTTGCAGTGACGTCACTCCGCATTTTAAAAGCAATCTGAAATTGCTCCTAGTGGCCATATTTCAGATTGCTTTTAAAATGTTTTAAAAGCATTTTTTTTAAATAAAAGTATATTAGAGATATGTTGTAGTACTTAAGTACTACAACATATAAAAAAAAAATTCATGATAGTGCCCATTTAAGGGAATCCTAAAAAATAAAAAATGTTAAAGTTTTCCAGTTCTACCCAACAGTTCCTTGGTTTCTAGGAAAGCTGGATGACAACCAAAATGGCTCCCAATGTCACAATCGCCTAGGTATATAGAAAGATGTTTTTTGGTGTTAGGGAAAGGGCATATGGCTGCCATCTTGCAGTCTCGGTTCCTCTGAAGAATGCAGTATTTATTTTTTATATAATGGTACCCACGAATATGGCAGGGTTCATGTTGCTGTATAGGGTCTGTGGAAACACTTGTTCAGATATACATCAATGTCTGATGGGGGTTTGGCCAGTGTGATTCTCATTCATGCCCTAAATAAAGAGGCCTAGGCACTCGGTAAGAGCTCATGCTCACAGTGTGTACAGACCCCAGATACTTCTATAATATTAGTCTGTGGAGCCCCACTGTACCTCTGTGTGCCTTTAAAGGGGTAGACTAGTGGAAACATTTTTTTTAAATCAACCGGTGCCAGAAAGTTAAACAGATTTACCCTTCCAGTACTTATTAACAGCTATATGCTACAGAGGAAATTCGATTCTATTTGATTTCTTTTTTTGTCTTCTCCACAGTGCTCTCTGCTGACACCTGATGCCCGTATCAGGAACTGTCCAGAGCAGGAGAAAATCCCCATTGCAAACCTATGCTGCTCTGGACAGTTCCTGACACGGACAGAGGTGTCAGCAGAGAGCACTGTGGACAAGGCAACAAAGAAAAAAAAAATAGAATTTTCCCTGTAGCATTTTTATAGAAGTAATTTACAAATCTAGAAAAATATGGGTATGTGCAGCTCACAAAATAAATTAGTCGAGGCTATATGGAAAGTATTTACACCAAAAAATACCAATATAAAATAATGTATAAAGGGAGAAAAGGGGTACCAAATGCCTCTAGACTAATACCATAAATGGTACATGATGATATAAATTACAGAAAAAATAAAGTCGGACTGTGCTTCACTTTAAATGATGTACAAAATTTAATATAAAATAATTACAAATGAGACATAGAATAAAATATAAATAATATAAATCAAATACATAAATATCTCCTTCCACAGGGCCCTTGTGGGGAGGTAATAGTATTATAATAAAATGGATATTTTAAAATCCGCATGTATGGTATATTCTTCCGCTACTCTAATTTTGTGCAAACCGGCATAATTCACTTTTTATAAAGTGCACTCCGTAATCGTAAAGTTTGAAACAGTTTATAAAATGGTATAGTTACCAACTCCCATAGATGATGTGATTTTTTGGCTGGACGTCCGAGAGATAGATGGCAAGTGCTGTGGAGGCGGTGTCCAGCGCTGGCATGCGCTTGCGGTGACGGGCCCGGTTGCCACAGGCCGAAGAGAAGTCACCGGTCATGGAGTAACTCCGGAGATGGAAGCACACTCGGAGACAGATGGATCTACTCCGGGAACAAAGGAAAGCCTCGTGGAGGATCTCTCGGTGTCTCGTGGTAAAGCAAATGAAATGCAGCCAGGTGTAGAAACAGCAGATAACAGAGTTTGACAGGAGTGGTATCGGAGGTAGGGAATAGCGGTTTATAGATTGCGGTGGTCATGCGGTAATAGTCTCCGTCTCTAAACGCGTTTCAGGGTACTTTGTAGACGACCCTTTCCTCAGTAGAGATATCTCTATGCAAAAACAATGCAAAAACGAATTGAACTTCTCTCTTTTTTTATCTGCTTTCAGGTGTGATTTTTATATTGCCCACACCTGTTACTTGCCCCAGGTGAGTTTAACCCCTTAAGGACCGAGCCCTTTTTCACCTTAAGGACCGGAGCGTTTTTTGCAATTCTGACCACTGTCACTTTAAACATTAATAACTCTGGAATGCTTTTAGTTATCATTCTGATTCCGAGATAGTTTTTTCGTGACATATTCTACTTTAACATAGTGGTAAAAATTTTATGGTAACTTGCATCCTTTCTTGGTGAAAAATCACCAAATTTGATGAAAAAAATGAAAATTTTGCATTTTTCTAATTTTGAAGCTCTCTGCTTGTAAGGAAAATGGATATTCAAAATATATTTTTTTGGGTTCACATATACAATATGTCTACTTTATGTTTGCATCATAAAATTTATGAGTTTTTACTTTTGGAAGACACCAGAGGGCTTCAAAGTTCAGCAGCAATTTTGAAATTTTTCACAAAATTTTCAAACTCGCTATTTTTCATGGACCAGTTCAGGTTTGAAGTGGATTTGAAGGGCCTTCATATTAGAAATGCCCTATAAAAGACCCCATTATAAAAACTACATCCCCCAAAGTATTCAAAATGACATTCAGTAAGTGTATTAACCCTTTAGGTGTTTCACAGGAATAGCAGCAAAGTGAAGGAGAAAATTCAAAATCTTCATTTTTTACACTCGCATGTTCTTGTAGACCCAATTTTTAAATTTTGCAAGGGGTAAAAAGGAGAAAATTTTTACTTGTATTTGCAACCCAATTTCTCTCGAGTAAGGACATACCTCATATGTCTATGTTAATTGTTCAGCGGGCGCAGTAGAGGGCTCAGAAGGGAAGGAGCGTCAAATGGTTTTTGGGGGGCATGTCACCTTTAGGAAGCCCCTATGGTGCCAGAACAGCAAAAAAACACACATGGCATACCATTTTGGAAACTAAACTCCTCAGGGAACGTAACTAGGGGTAAAGTGAACCTTAATACCCCACAGGTGTTTCACGACTTTTGCATATGTAAAAAAAAGAAAATTTTTTTTACCTAAAATGCTTGGTTTCCCAAAATTTTACATTTTTAAAAAGTGTAATAGCAGAAAATACCCCCCAAAATTTGAAACCCAATTTCTCCAGATTCAGAAAACACCCCATATGGGGGTGAAAATTGCTCTGCTGGCACACTACAGGTCTCAGAAGAGAAGGAGTCATATTTGGCTTTTTGAAAGCAAATTTTGTTCTGGGGGCATGCCGCATTTAGGAAGCCCCTTTGGTGCCAGGACAGCAAAAAAAAAACACATGGCATACCATTTTGGAAACTAGACCCCTCGGGGAACGTAACAAGGGGTTAAGTGAACCTTTATACCCCACAGGTGTTTCATGACTTTTGTATATGTAAAAAAAAAATTTTTTTTTTTACCTAAAATGCTTGTTTTCCCAAAAATTTTACATTTTTAAAAAGGGTAATAGCAGAAAATACCCCACAAAATTTGAAGCCCAATTTATCCCGAGTACGGCGATACCCCATATGTGGCCCTAAACTGTTGCCTTGAAATACGACAGGGCTCCAAAGTGAGAGTGCCATGCGCATTTGAGGCCTAAATTAGGGATTGCATAGGGGTGGACATAGGGGTATTCTACGCCAGTGATTCCCAAACAAGGGGCCTCCAGCTGTTGTAAAACTCCCAGCATGCCTGGACAGTCAGTGGCTATCTGTCAATACTGGAAGTAGTTGTTTTGCAACAGCTGGAGGCTCCGTTCTGGAAACAGTGGCGTACCAGACGTTTTTCATTTTTATTGGGGAGGGGGGCTGTGTAGGGGTATGTGTATATGTAGTGTTTTTTACTTTTTATTTTATTTTGTGATAGTGTAGTGTAGTGTTTTTAGGGTACAGTCACACGGGCGGGGGTTCACAGTAATTTCTTGCTGGCAGCTTGAGCTGCAGCAGAAAAGTTGCCGCAGCTCAAACTTGCAGCCGGTTACTTATTGTAATCCTCCGCCCATGTGAGTGTAGCCTGTACGTTCACATTGGGGGGGGGGGGGGGGGGGGAACATCCAGCTGTTGCAAAACTACAACTCCCAGCATGTACGGTCTATCGGTGCATGCTGGGAGTTGTAGTTTTGCAACCGCTGGAGGCTCCATTCTGGAAACAGTGACGTACCAGACGTTTTTCATTTTTATTGGGGAGGGGAGGGGAGGGGGGCTGTGTAGGGGAATGTGTATATGTAGTGTTTTTTACTTTTTATTTTATTGTGTGTTAGTGTAGTGTAGTGTTTTTAGGGTACAGTCGAATGGGCGGGGGGTTCACAGTAGTTTCTCGCTGGCAGTTTGAGCTGCGACAGAAAATTTGCCGCAGCTCAAACTTGCAGCCGGATACTTACTGTAATCCTCCGCCCATGTGAGTGTACCCTGTACGTTCACATTGGGGGGGGGGGGGGGAACATCCAGCTGTTGCAAAACTACAACTTCCAGCATGTACGGTCTATCAGTGCATGCTGGGAGTTGTAGTTTTGCAACAGCTGGAGACACACAGGTTGTGAAACACCGAGTTTGGTAACAAACTCAGTGTTTTGCAACCAGTGTGCCTTCAGCTGTTGCAAAAGCTACAACTCCCAGCATGTACGGACAGCGGAATGGCATGCTGGGTCTTGTAGTTATGCAACAGCCGGAGGCATACTACATTGGCTGGGGATGCTGGGGATTGTAGTTATGCAACAGCTGGAGACACACTGGTTTACTACTCAGTGTGCCTTCAGCTGTTGCAAAACTACAACTCTCAGCAGTCACCGACAGCCAACGGGCATGCTGGGAGTTGTAGTTATGCAACCACCAGATGCACCACTACAACTCCCAGCATGCACTTTAGCTGATTGTGCAAGCTGGGAGTTGTAGTTACACAACAGCTGAAGGTACACTTTTCCATAGAAAGAATGTGCCTCCAGCCGTTGCAAAACTACAAGTCCCAGCATGCCCATAAGGGCATGCTGGGAGTTGTGGTGGTCTGCCTCCTGCTGTTGCATAACTACAGCTCCCAGCATGCCCTTGTTGCATGCTGGGAGCTGTTGCTAAGCAACAGCAGGAGGCTGTCACTCACCTCCAACGATCCACACTGCAGGACTGTCCCTCGCCGCCGCCGTCGCTCCTGGGGCCCCGATCCCAACAGGGACGCCGGGGATCGGGGTCCCTAGCACCGGGGGTCGTCTTCCCGCACCCGCTCACGTCCTCCGGAAGAGGGGCGGAGCGGGTTGCGGGAGTGACACCCGCAGCAGGCGCCCTGATTGGTCGGCCGGTAATCCGGCCGACGAATCAGGGTGATCGTGAGGTGGCACCAGTGCCACCTCACCCCTGCAGGCTCTGGCTGTTCGGGGCCGTCTCTGACGGCCCCGATCAGCCAGTAATTCCGGGTCATCGGGTCACTGGAGACCCGATTGACCCGGAATCCGCCGCAGATCGCTGGACTGAATTGTCCAGCGATCTGCGGCAATTGCCGACATGGGGGGACATAATGACCCCCCTGGGCGATATGCCGGGATGCCTGCTGAACGATTTCAGCAGGCATCCGGCTCCGGCTCCCCTCCGGCTAGCGGTGGGGGCCGGAAATGCTCAGGGCGTATCCATACGCCCTCGGTCCTAAAGAATTGGATACAGGAGCGTATGGATACGCCCTATGTCCTTAAGGGGTTAAAGGGGTACTCCCATGGAAAACTTTTTTTTTTAAATCAACTGGAACCAGAAAGTTAAACAGATTTGTAAATCACTTCTATTAAAAAATATTAATCCTTACGGTACTTTTTAGGGGCTGTATACTAAAGAGAAATACAAAAAAGAAATGCATTTCCTATGATGTCATGACCACAGCGCTCTCTGCTGACCTCTGCTGTCCATTTTAGGAACTGTCCAGAGCAGCATATGTTTGCTATGGGGGTTTTCTCCTGCTCTGGAATAGTTCCTAAAATGGACAGCATAGAGCACTGTGGTCATGACATCAGAGGAAATGCATTTCTTTTTTGGATTTCTCTTTAGTATACAGCCAGTAAAAAGTACTGGAAGGGTTAAGATTTTTTAATAGAAGTGATTTACAAATCTGTTTAACTTTCTGGCACCAGTTGATTTAAAATAATAAAAAAAAAAGGTTTCCACGGGAGTACCCCTTTAACCCCTTAATGACCACGGGCTTTTCCACTTTCGTTTTTTCCTCCTCACCTTTTAAAAATCAGAACTCTTTCAATTTTGCACTTATGAGAACTCATTTTTTGCACCTATGAGGGCTCAATTTTGTGGTATGAGGGCTCCTTTTTTGCGCCGTGATCTGAAGTTTTTAGCGGTACCATTTTTGTATTGATCGGACTTTTTGATAGCTTTTTATTCATTTTTTCATGATATAAAAAGCGACCAGAAATACGTTATTTTGGACTTTGGAATTTTTTGCGCGTATGCCATTGACCGTGAGGTTTAATTAATGATATATTTTTATAGTTTGGACATTTACGCACGCAGCGATACCACATATGTTTATATTTATTTTTATTTACATGGTGTTTTTTTTTATGGGAAAAGGGGGGTGATTTGAACTTTTATTAAGGAAAGGGTTAAATCACATTTATGAACTTTTTTTTACACTTTTTTTTTGCAGTGTTATAGCTCCCATAGGGACCTATAAAACTGCACACACTGATCTTATACCCTGTTCACTGCAAAGCCATAGCTTTGCAATGATCAGGGTTATCGGCGGTCGATTGCTCAAGCCTGAATCTCAGGCTTGGAGCAATCAATCGCCGAGGGGACACGCCGGAGGAAGGTAAGAGGACCTCCGGTTGTGTCCCAGCTGATCGGGACACCGCATTTTCACTGCGGTGGTCCCGATCAGCCCCGCTGAGCAGCCGGGCAGCTTTCACTTTCGTTTTAGACGCGGCGTTCAACTTTGAACACTGCGTCTAAAGGGTTAATAGCGCGCGGCACCGCGATCGCTGCCATGCGCTATTAGCACCGGGTCCCGGCATCAGATACATGCCGGGACCAACCCGATATGACCCCGTGTGACCCCGCGTTATATCTCGGGAGCCTGCCAAGGACGTAAATATACGTCCTTGGTCGTTAAGGGGTTAAAGGGTACCTCTCATCAAAAAAACTTTTGATATATTATAGATTAATGTATGCAGAATAACTTTACAATTGCATGTTATTAAAAAATATGCTTCTTTCTATTTAATTTTCCACTTTGAAGAAATGACCACTAGGGGTCTCCCTACCAGTCCTGGCAGCAAGCATTTCAGACTCATGCTGGAGTCCTAAACACTACGAGCTGCCAGTCTGCTTTTTTCACAAAGGAGAACACTCAGAGCTGCCAGCCTGCTTTGTTCACAGCCTGTTTGGCTGTGAACAAAGCAGGCTGGCAGCTCTGAGTGTTTAGGACTCCAGCATGAGCCAGAAATGCTTGCTGACAGGACTGAATGGGAAAAATACAATAGAAAGAAGCATATTTTTCATTAACATGCTATTGGAAAGTTATTCAAAATTCATTAATCTAAAATATATCAAAAGTTTATTTGATGAGAGGTACCCTTTAAAGGAGCATCATATGCTTGAAATAATCTTTTTTTTCCACAATTTTTAAAGGGTGCCAATAATTTTGTCCTGCCTAATTTAGGAGTTTGGTGTGACATTATGTCCAATTTGCTTTTTTTTCCTCCCTTTTTTGGGGTTTAGTTCCAATACACACAAAGGGAATAAACATGTGTATAGCAAAACATGTGTTTCTGCAATCCTTTTCTGTGAGAAATACAGAAATTCCTTTTCTTGAAGAAATTCAGGGGTGTCAACATTTACGGCCATGGCTATAGACAGTGACCCCCCCAAGCTACGATGGCCCCGACATACGATAATTTCAACATGCGATGGCTTCTCAGAGGCCATCGCATGTTGAAGGCAGCATCAACATACGATGCTTTTGTATGTCGGAGCCATCGCATAAACGGATATCCGGCAGCGCAGACTGCTTCAGCTGCCGCCGGATAGCCGTTTACGGTGCACCTTGTGCTCTGGTGATGGTCTCCTACCTGTCCTTGGGGCTCCGGAGTGTCCTCTTCGGGATCCCCTACATCGCCGGTGCTCTCCTTTGTCGTCATCACGTCGCCGCGCACGCCATCCCGTCATCCAATAGGAGCGGCGTACGTGGTGATGTGATGGCGGCGGCGGAGAGCGAGGATCCTTGGGAAGCAGAGACGTCCGGAGCGGCAGGGACACCCCCGGGACACGGTAACAGCGATTTAGGGTGACATCCAGGGCAGCGATGACGGGTCCGGAGCGGCGGGGACAGGTGAGTGTTACGTCCTATACTTTACATTGCACGGAACCCTCAACATACGATGGTTTCAACAAACGATGGTTCATTTGTAATGGATTACCATCGTTGAGGGACCACTGTGTATATATATATATATATATATATATATATATATATATATACATAATGTTATTTTCTACATTATATGAACATTTTTTTGCAAAGACAGGTACATTCTAAAGATGCTGATCTAAAAAATATAAATCAATAAAGTACAGAAACAGAATGACTAAAAAAACCTTTGGATTGCTTAATAAGACTTTGAATGTCAAATAAATCTTACACTGTCCAAAACTAGTCAATTTGTATCGTCAATATACACTGCTCAAAAAATAAAGGGAACACTAAGATAACACATCCTAGATCTGAATGAATGAACTAATCATATCAAATACTTTTGTCTTTACATAGTAGAATGTGCTGACAACAAAATCACACAAAAATTATCAATGGAAATCAAATTTATCAACCCATGGGGGTCTGGATATGGAGTCACACTCAAAATCAAAGTGGAAAACCACACTACAGGCTGATCCAACTTTAATGTAATGTCCTTAAAACAAGTCAAAATGAGGCTCAGTAGTGTGTGACCTCCACGTGCCTGTATGACCTCCCTATGCTCCTGATGAGGTGGCAGATGGTCTCCTGAGTGATGTCCTCCCAGACCTGGACATAAGCATCCGCCAACTCCTGGACAGTCTGTGGTGCAACGTGGTGTTGGTGGATGGAGCGAGACATAATGTCCCAGATGTGCTCAATCAGATTCAGGTCTGGGGAACGGGCGGGCCAGTCCATCGCATCAATGCCTTCCTCTTGCAGGACATGAGACACACTCCAGCCACATGAGGTCTAGCATTGTCTTGCATTAGGAGGACTAACCGCACCAGCATATGGTCTCACAAGGGGTCTGAGGATCTCATCTTGGTACCTAATGGCAATCAGGCTACCTCTGGCAAGCACATGGAGGACTGTGCGGCCCCCCAAAGAAATGTCACCCCACACCATTACTGACCCACCGCCAAACCGGTCATGCTGGAGGATGTTACAGGCAGCAGAACGTTTTCCACGGCATCTCCAGACTCTTTCATGTCTGTCACATGTGTTCAGTGTGAACCTGCTTTCACGTGTGAAGAGCACAGGGCGCCAGTGGCGAATTTGCCAATCTTGTGTTCTCTGGCAAATGCCAAATGTCCTGCACGATGTTGGGCTGTAAGCACAACCCCCACGTATGGATGTCGAGCCCTCATACCACCCTCATGGAGTCTGTTTCTGACCGTTTGAGTGGACACATGCACATTTGTGGCCTGCTGGAGGTCATTTTGCAGGGCTCTGGCAGTGCTCCTCCTGCTCACTGCACAAAGGACAAAGGCGGAGGTAGTGGTCCTGCTGCTGGGTTGTTGCCCTCCTACGGCCTCCTCCACGTCTTCTGATGTACTGGCCTGTCTCCTGGTAGCGCCTCCATGCTCTGGACACTACGCTGGCAGACACAGCAAACCTTATTGCCACAGCTCGCATCGATGTGCCATCCTGGATGAGCTGCACTACCTGAGCCACATGTGTGGATTGTAGACATGTAGAGTGTAGAGCTACCAGTAGAGTGAAAGCACCGCCAGCATTCAAAAGTGACCAAAACATCAGCCAGGAAGCATAAGAACTGAGAAGTGGTCACCTCCTGCAGAACCACTCCTTTATTGGTGGTGTCTTGCTAATTGCCTATAACTTTCACCTGTTGCCTGTTCCATTTGCACAACTGCATGTGAAATTGATTGTCAATCGGTGTTGCTTCCCGGGGGGACAGTGTGATTTTACAGAAATGTGACTTACTTGGAGTGTTCCCTTTATTTTTTTGAGCAGTGTATAATTCACATGATTTCCAGGAGACATGGCTATGCTGCAGTGGGTGGGTGGATAGAATTACTTCAGTAAATCCCTTCTACCCTATTATCCACCCACCCACTGCAGCTTAGCTATGCTCTCTTGAAGACAATGGGAGTTATGACATATGGGCGGGGGGGGGGGGGGATTTATCAAGCTGTGCTTACGTTCACAACTTACGTACACACGTTTTCCATGTAGTAAGTGTTTCTTACGTGTTACAAATTTGGCAAACTGTTGAACGCTATTGATGAATTTGTTGGACGTAAGCACCTGCTAAAAAGCCTATTTGATACCCAGAGTAGTAGGAATGGCTTCTATGGACATTGTGCGCAGAGCAGGAAGCATTCAGAGGTCTGTGTTAGTAAATTTGACATTTTGCTTATGAAGGATCTGTTCTACATGGTGGCTGTGTTGTGCTTTAAATATAATGTTGCAGATTTCTTTTTGTGTAATGGCTATTTCTTGGTGAAGTTCCCTTCCTCCAACTACATATTCCAAAATTCCTTGCTTGTAAGTGTGAGGTCACTTTTCTTCGTTCCACACATCAGCCACCCTACCAATTGAACCACAAGTGTTCTGACTTCCATGCTGTCCTATTATGAAGAGACCAGTGTTTTCGAACCAAGGTGCCTCCAACTGTTGCAAAACTACAATTCACTGCTGAATGATCTCCCTCCCACCCTGCGGTGTCTCCATCCATAGAAGCAGACAGGCTCCTTTAAACACGTGACTAGTGATGTCACATCTCGGGCTGCACTGCAACCTGGGAAAACCTGAGACATAATTTTGTATGCTGCTAAAAAATAACAACCTCTTGGCCAAGTATACATAACAATTGTGAGACCACCATCATACACAGCTACAGACACTGTATCATGAACTACACTAACTTTACAGCCCCTGTAGCATAGCGAAATCAAACAAAATCCAGAAACTCCCCTTTAACGCAAACAGAGGTACATGTAAAGTAAGGTTGTTTTTTTAACCCCTTAAGGACCCAGCCAATTTTCACTGTAGGACCTGGCCATTTTTTGCACATCTGACCACTGTCACTTTAAACATTAATAACTCTGGGATGCTTTTACCTTTCATCCTAATTCCAAGAAAGCTTCTTCGTGACATATTCTACTTTATGTTAGTGGTAAAATTTTGTCGATACTTGCATCATTTCTTGGTGAAAAATTCCTAAATTTGATGAAAAAAAATGAGAATTTTGCATTTTTTTTTACTTTGAAGCTCTCTGCTTACAAGGAAAATGAATATTCCAAATAAATGATATATTGATTCACATATAAAATATGTCTACTTTATGTTTCCATCATAAAGTTGACATGTTTTTACTTTTGGAAGACGTCAGAGGGCTTCAAAGTGTAGCAGCTATTTTCCAATTTTTCACAAAATTTTCAAAATTGAAATTTTTCAGGGACCAGTTCTGTTTTGAAGTGGATTTGAAGGGCCTTCATATTAGAAATACCCCACAAATGACCCCATTATAAAAACTGCACCCCTCAAAGTATTCAAAATGACATTCAAAAGGTTTGTTAACCCTTTAGCTGTTTCACAGGAATAGCAGCAAATTGAAGGCGAAAATTCAAAATCTTCATTTTTTACACTGGCGTGTTCTTGTAGACCCAGTTATTGAATTTTTACAAGGGGTAAAAGGAGAGAAATCTTCCTAAAATGTTTAACCCAATTTCTCTTGAGTAAGAAAATACCTCATATGTGTATGTCAAGTGTTCGGCGGGCGCAGTAGAGGGCTCAGAAGGGTAGGAGCGACAGTGGGATTATGGAGAGTGAGTTTTTCTGAAATGGTTTTTGGGGGCATGTCACATTTAGGAAGCCCCTATGGTGCCAGAACAGCAAAAAAAAAAAAAAAAAAAAAACACATGACATACTATTTTGGAAACTACACCCCTCAAGGCACTTAAAAAGGGGTCCAGTAAGCCTTAACACCCCACAGGTGTTTGACGACTTTTCGTTGAAGTTGGATGTGTAAAAGATTTTTTTTTCCACTAAAATGCTAGTTTTCCCTCAAATATTTTTTTTTTAAAGGGATAATAGGACAAAAAGCCCTCAAAATTTGTAACCCCATCTCTTCTGAGTATGGAAATACCCCATTTTAGGATGTAAAATGCTTTGCGGGCGAACTACAATGCTCAGAAGAGGAGTCACATTTGGCTTTTGAAAAGCAAATTTTGCTGAAATGGTTTTTGGGGGGCGTGTCCCATTTAGGAAGCCACTATGGTGCCAGGACAGCAAAAACAACCCGCATGGCATACTATTTTGGAAACTACACCCCTCAAGGCACGTAACAACGGGTCCAGTGAGCCTTAACACCCCACAGGCGTTTGACAACTTTTCGTTAAAGTTGGATGTGTAAATGTTTTTTTTTTTTTTTAACTAAAATACTAGTTTTCCCTCAAATAAAAATTTTTTACAAGGGGTAATAGGACAAAATGCCCCCCAAAATTTGTAACCCCATATCTTCTGAGTATGGAATTACCCCATGTGTGGACGTCAAGTGCTCTGCTGGCACACTACAATGCTCAGAAGAGAAAGGGTAGGGGATAAGATGTCAGATCGCTGCGGTCCCGCTGCTGGGGAGCCCCGGGATCGCCGCTGCGGCCCTGCGCTATCATTGCTGCACAGAGCGAGTTCGCTCTGTGCGTAATGACGGGCGATACAGGGGACGGAGCAGCGTGACATCATGGCTCCGCCCCTCGTGACATCACGGCCCTTCCCCTTAATGCAAGTCTATGGCAGAGGGCGTGACGACCGCCACAACCCCTCCCATAGACTTGTATTGAGGGGGCGGGCCGTGATGTCACGGGGGGCGGAGCCGTGACGTAACGATGCTCTGGACCCTGTATTGCTCGTCATTACGTGCAGAGCGAACTCGCTCGGTGCAGTAATGATAGCGCAGTGCCGCAGCGGCGATCCCGGAGCTCCCAAGCAACGGGACCGCGGCGATCTGACATCTTATCCCCTATCCTTTGGATAGGGGATAAGCGGGGACATTTATCATCGTTGCTTTGGTAAGCAAGTTCTGTAATTAAGTAATTTTTTTCTTGCTATTTTTTTTGCTTATGTATGACATATTTATCATACTATCACAGGGGGTTGATAAATTTGGCTTACATGAGCAAAAACCAAGAAATCACTTTTAAATACCATTTTTTTAGCACACATAAGCAAAAACCAAATAATGACTACAGAACACCACTATGCAGCTTTGAAAAAAAAATTTGTGTGTAGTTGTAGTTGTGTGGTGCAGGAGATGTGTGGGCAAGTGACAAGCTTGTCCCCTGCCCCCAGCTGCAGGACTACAACTCCCAGCATGCCCTTACAGTAAGGACATGCTGGGAGTTGTAGTCCTACAGCTGGGGGCAGGGGCAAGCTTGTCATTCGCCTGCACTGCGCAACTACATCTCCGAGCATGTCCTTACAGTAAGGGCATGCTGGGAGTTGTAGTCCTGCAAAAGGAGCCCGGGCACACACACACACACAGAGAGTCATACACAGTCACACACACACAATCACACACACACAGTCACACACACAGAGTCACACACAGTCACACACACACAAACACACACACAGTCACACACAGTCACACACACACACACACACACAGAGTCACACACAGTCACACACAGTATGCTGACGGACCCCCCCCCCCCCCCCCTGACAGATTCCTATATCCCCAAATCATGTCACTGTTCCGGTCGGGTCCTGTGATTGGCTGCTGATCCTGGCCAATCACAGGACTCAGCGGGAAATGTGAAATGACAGCAGGGGATTTAGGAGTCTGCGGCGGCGATATATGTAAGGAGCCCGGGCTGACATTACAGTGCAGCCGCCCTGGCTCCTCATACTGCTTCCCCGCTACCCTCACTTAATAATGATGGGGACACTGAAATCCCCCCCTTGTCTCCCGCCCGCGCCGCTCAGCTCCCACTGCTACAAGACTACAACTCCCAGCGTGTTCTCACTGTAAGGGCATACTGGGACTTGTAGTCTTGCAACAGTTAGCAGACAGATGGGAGTTGTGTGGCGCTGGCAGGTGAGAGGGGTGGGATGTAAATCACTGCAGTGTCCCTGTAGTGAAGTGAGGGTAGCGGGGAGAAAGTATGTCGGAGCCCGGGCGGCAGTAGCTTTTCCTGCTCCATGTTGGAGCTGGAGTAAATTTAGTAAATTTTTACAGCCGTTGTGACATTTTATTGCCGACAACTCAGAGGAGTTGGAAACCAAAACCTACAAAACCCACGTGCGACAAACAGGATGCGACATAATAATAAATACCAGGGGAAAAAAGCAGTCGGGTAAGAAAGCAAGATAGACTTACAACCCGATTTTCTAAGTAAATGAGGGCCTTTATCTTAATGCTGTAAGTCCATACGGCTAAAATGATACCCTACTTATATAGGTTTGATTTTGTCGTACTTCTGAAAAAAATCATTCTCATCTTCTGACCCCTATAACTTTTTTTTTTTTCCGCGTACGGGCCGTTATGAGGGTTAATTTTTTGCACCGTGATCTGAAGTTTTTATCAGTACCATTTTTGTATTGATCTAACTTTTTGATCGCTTTTTATTCATGATATAAAAAGTGACCAAAAATACACAATTTTGAACTTTGGAATTTTTTTGAGCGAACAACATTGACTGTGCGGTTTAATTAATGATAAATTTTTATAATTTGGACATTTCCGCACACGGCGATACCACATATGTTTATTTTTATTTACACTGTTTTTTTTTTCATGGGAAAAGGGGGGTGATTCAAACTTTTATTAGGGTAGGGGTTAAATGACCTTTATTAACTTTATTTTTCATTTTTTTTGCAGTGTTATAGGTCCCAGAGGGGGCTATAACGCTGCACACACTAATCTTTTACACTGATCCCTGCAAAGTCATAGCTTTGCATCGATCAGTGTTATAGGTGGTCGATTGCTCAAGCGTGTATCTCAGGCTTGGAGCAATCAATTGCCGATCGGACGCGACGGAGACAGGTGAGGGGACCTCCACTCGCGTTCTAGCTGATCGGGACATCACGATTTTATTGCGATGGTCCCGATTAGCCCGACTGAGCTGCTGGGAAGCGCTCACTTTCATTTTAGACGCGGCGATCAACTTTGATTGCTGCGTCTAAAGGGTTAATAGCGTGCGGCACAACGATTGGTGCCGCACGCTATTAGCCCAGGGTTAATGTCCTCCTTTTTTTTTTTACACTTCTGAACATTTATATATATATATATATATATATATATACTTTTATATATATATATATATATATATATATATATATGGTGTTAAGGTATGTGCTTTTTGTAAGCCAACTTTTTTTTGGTGTAGACTTGCGACTTTTTACCCTGTTTGTGACTTTTTGTGTGACATTTTACTAAAAGTCGCAGTTAGTAAATCCCTGACTACAGCAAAGTAAAAAACAGAAGTTGTGTAAAACATGTGGATTGAGAGAAAGCGTGCAGGCCAGTGTATCACTAAAAGTCGCACAAAAGTCGCCCGTGTGACTTTTTTGCACCAAATATACATGAAAAACCTGTGTAAATCTCTTGATAAATTCCCCCCATTGTCTCTGGCCCATGGAATTCTGGAAAAGGTTAGAGAATAGACATGCAGTACATAACTTCCAAAGGAAAGACCTGCAGATGGGGTCATGGCAGACTCACAATTGGGTCCATTATATGCCCCAGAGCCACCCCCTTCCAATCTTTTAACGCACAATCTCTGGGTGCAGCCTAGTAGAACAAAGGTTATGTGCTCAAAAAAAGGAACATCACTCAACATTCTGCCTGAACTGGATACTCACTTTTTCTATTTTCACTGGGGTTTTAACTAGGAGTTCGCATTTTTCATAAATAAGAAAAAATGAGTTCCCCATATTTTCCAAATCAGCTTGATAGCAACCATGGCAGCAGCAGCCTGACATTACCAGGGGGTGCGAGAATCACTGTTTTTGGTCCTCCCCAGCCTACATAATGTCAGCCTGTTACAACCTAGCCCTTCGAGCACAATTTTAGATGCTTTGAGCCTGTTGGTACCCGGCTCTTCCCTGTACCTTTGTGGCAATGGGGACCAGGGTAATAATGGGGGGGGGGGGTTATCGATATCTGTTTTTGGGGCTATTGCTAAGCCCTGGCTCAGGCTGCATTTTAATCATTTTGGGGCATGTAGAAGCATTATCCAGTTGGAGAATTTAATAACGGCTGCTGCTATTTCCTCCCCCAGACCCACGCTGCACCCCATTCATTTTCATGAGGTGACTGGAGTCAGCTAGTGTCTGCGGTCGGCTAATTTTCCCACCTTATTCAGTTTTTGAACTGAACTGAAAAGCGAGGCAAACCATAGTTTTCAGTCTGGTTCGAAAACTGGGAAAATTAGTTGACCAAAGTCTATAGCTGACTCTCTCTGGCCACCTCATGAAATTGAAGGGAGTCTGGCATTGGTTCAGCAGGGATACGGCTGGAGGCTTTTTTGAAATTTCCTTGTGCTCCAAACCTGGTGTTAACAGAAGCTAATAAGCCTGTAGATTAAAGTACAAATAGTGATTCTATTGCAAAAAATGCACCCCCAAACAACCATTGTAAGCCATTTTATTAAAAAAAAAAAAAAAAAAAAGCCTGTCATAGCTGTAGTCCACAGGATACTTTGATCTAAAACAAGAAAAAAACTAAAAAATTGGGTTAGTACATGTAGTGCTTGAAGAGTTTGTTCTCATTTTGTATTTTTAACATGCCGTCGTTAAAGTGACCGGAGTCCTGCTCCTGTACAGTACACAGCGATGCACTAGGCACTGCTGTATACTATATTTTACCAGGAGGACCGGCTCAGAGCAGGGCCTCTCCTCATTAGTGACGAAAATGTATCTTTCTGTGTGCCACGTACAGCCCACGCCAGCAGAATGTTTGTTTTTATACCACGTCCTGGCTGGCATAGGCTATGTGCAAATCCGTGTGACTTTTGAGCAGTTTTTCAGAAGTTGCACATGATAAATCCTGGCATAAATAATACGGCAGTATTCAAGTGGCCATGAACCTCCCACTCACTGCCCCTGTAAAACAGAGTAATATACACACATGGGGCACAGCGGTAGTTGGGATTTTTGCCCAAAATATAGGATCATACACGACCCTATATATATTTGTAGTCATAGGCGTGCGCACGGGGTGTGCCGGATGTGCACAGGCACACCCTAATCACCGCAGCTGCGGCCCGCTGCTGCAGGACTTTTATTTTTTTTTATTCCTCACTACTAAACCCCAGCCCCACCGGACATCCCCGACATCACCAGCCGGAGGACGGGGGATAGATTGGCCGGAGCCGCAAATTTAAAAAAAATGCATTTTTAAACATCCGGTGTGCTCAGGGCACACCGGATGTTTAAAAATGCATTTTTTTTTTATTTGCGGCTCAGGCCGCTCTATCCCCCCTTCCTCTGGGCCGCTCTATCCCCTTCCTCCAGGCCGCTCTATCCCCATCCTCCGGCCGCTCTATCCCCCCTTCCTATGGGCCGCTCTATCCCCCGTCCTCCGGCCGCTCTATCCCCCCTTCCTATGGGCCGCTCTATCCCCCGTCCTCCGGCCGCTCTATCCCCACTTCCTCTGGGCCGCTCTATCCCCCGTCCTCCGGCCGCTCTATCCCCACTTCCTCTGGGCCGCTCTATCCCCCGTCCTCCGGCCGCTCTATCCCCACTTCCTCTGGGCCGCTCTATCCCCCGTCCTCCGGCCGCTCTATCCCCCCGTCCTCTGGGCCACTCTTTTCCCCTTCCTCCGGGCCGCTCCTCCCCCTTCCCACTGCTGCGCTAACTGCAGACGCAGGGGCTGCCCCGCAGCTGCGCACGTCTGCCTCCACCTACTGGGATGCTCCTGGCCGCAACTCCTGGCACCGAGTGTCCATTCCTCGGCATGAGGATGAAGTGGGCGATGGTGCAAAGTGTGCAGCACATGGGAGTGGACGTGCCCGACCTCTGACCCCAACATGGCTGCCGCAGGTAAGAAAAGCGCACAGACCGAGGACGGGAGGGGGGTGGGATGTGTGTATATTATGTATGTATGATGTGTGTATATTATGTATGTATGATGTGTGTATATTATGTATGTATGATGTATTTATGTATGATGTGTGTGTATATATAATGGATTTGTGTATGTATTATGTATGGTGTGCGTATGTATGTATTATATATGTATGATGTTTGTATTTATGCATTATGTATGTATAATATATATATATATATAATGCATAAATACATACATATATAATACATACATATGCACACCATACATAATACATACACAAATCCATTATATATACACACACATCATACATAAATACATCATACATACACACATCATGCATACAGAACATACAGTACATACATACCATATATATGTTATGTATGTATGATGTATTTCTGTATGATGTCTATGTATATATAATGGATTTGTGTATGTATTATGTATGGTGTGCATATGTATGTATGATGTATGCATGTATTATATATGTATGATATTTGTATGCATATAGTATGTATTTATGCATTATGTATGTATGTGTGTGTGTGTATATATATATATGTGTGTGTGTAGGTTATGCATGTATGATGTGTGTATGTATGTATGACGTATGTATATATGTATTATGAATCAGAACAAAAGAAAAAATAAATTTTCCTCCAGCTCTTCCAAGGATAACGGTGCTTGTAGTATTAAACCATCAAACCTTTAATCTGTAAACATTAAAAATAGAAAAAGGTGACATCATAAAAGAGAAGTGAAACACCAGTGCGTTTTGGGCTACATATAGCCATGATTAAGAGCTACATTTTGCTCAAAACGTGTTGGAGTTTCGCTTCTCTTTTATGATTGATGTCACCTTTTTCTATTTTTAATGCTTACAGATTAAAGGTTTGATGTTTTAATACTACAAGCACCTTGAAAGAGGCAACTTTCTTTTTTCCTTTGTTCTGATACACGGGACACGGCCCACTCTCTGCAGTCCGTGCTCTTCTACTATACTATACTATATACTATACTTCTTGCCCACTCTCTGCAGTCCGTGCTCTTCTACTATACTATACTATATACTATACTTCTTGCCCACTCTCTGCAGTCCGTGCTCTTCTACTATACTATACTATATACTATACTTCTGGCCCACTCTCTGCAGTCCGTGCTCTTCTACTATACTATACTATACTTCTGGCCCACTCTCTGCAGTCCGTGCTCTTCTACTATACTATACTATATACTATACTTCTTGCCCACTCTCTGCAGTCCGTGCTCTTCTACTATACTATACTATATACTATACTTCTTGCCCACTCTCTGCAGTCCGTGCTCTTCTACTATACTATACTATATACTATACTTCTGGCCCACTCTCTGCAGTCCGTGCTCTTCTACTATACTATACTATATACTATACTTCTGGCCCACTCTCTGCAGTCCGTGCTCTTCTACCAGCAAAAATACTAAAAACGACTACAGCACCGACCCGGGAGCTGAAATAAACATTTTTTTATTTTTTTTTATGTATTATGTATGTATTTTATATTATGTATGTATTATGTACGCAATCCCCCACACAGCACCCATAGCACCCCTCAAACACACACACACAGCACCCCCTCCACACACACACAGCACCCCCTCCACACACACACAGCACCCCCTCCACACACACACAGCACCCCCTCCACACACACACAGCACCCCCTCCACACACACACAGCACCCCCCCCCCACACTCACACACAGCACCCCCCCCCACACTCACACACAGCACCCCCCCCCCCACACTCACACACAGCACTTCACACACACACACACACACACACACACACAGCACCCCCAGTGCAACATAATGGGAGTTGTAGTTTTGGTCACCATATATTGTATCAGGGCATGCTGGGAATTGTAGTTGGTAACTGCAAATCCCAGCATTGCATTCCTTGAAGGAATGCAATGCTGGGAGGTGCAGTTACCAACTACAATTCCCAGCATGCCCTGATACAATCTATGATGACCAAAACTACAACTCCACACATCTTGCACTATATAGGAGTACAATTTAGATTATGGTGCAACATGCTGGGAGTCCTAGTTTTGGGTCAGCTGCAGACCCAAAACTACAACGTGCATGCTGCTCCAAGCTTGCTGGGTGCCGCATCACTTTTTCAACCAATCTGGTGCAAAAAAAAATTCTATTTGGAATATTCCCCCCTCTGTGCCACCATCTTATAGTAAAAGCGTTCTTCTGTTTGCCAAGTAAAGAAAAACATGAGTTTTACCATTCAACTTACTATTTTTTTTTTCAAATCCACATCAAATGCCTCCCTATAAACACCAGCAAACATACACACAAGTGGGAGGTCTAGTCAGGGCTGGTGCATGGATTTTTGACACTCTAGGCAAAACCTAATTTTGACAACCCTTTGGCTCCGCCCATTGAACCCCTTGGCAAATATAAGATCAGGGGTAGAATTAGTCCCGTAAGCCTCATGGTAAATTCTAGACTTGTCCTCCTCCCTCCAATTATAACTATACTGCACCTAATGTGGAGAACTATACTGCACCTAATGTGGGGGAACTGTACTGCACCTAATGTGGGGGAACTATATTGCACCTAATGTGGGGGAACTATACTGCACCTAATGTGGGGGAACTATACTGCACCTAATGTGGGGGAACTGTACTGCACCTAATGTGGGGGACTATACTGCACCTAATGTGGGGGAACTGTACTGCACCTAATGTGGGGAACTATACTGCACCTAATGTGGGGGAACTATACTACACCTAATGTGGGGGAACTGTACTGCACCTAATGTGGGGGAACTATATTGCACCTGTGGGGTAACTGTACTGCACCTAATGTGGAGGAACTGTACTACTAACCTAATGTGGGGGAACTATACTGCCAACCTAATGTGGGGGAACTATACTGCCAACCTAATGTGGGATCTAGAGAGAGGGAGGAAGGCGCCTCATGTGCGGGATCAGTAGATCTTGCAGGTGGGGGTAGGGGACGGTACCAAAGTTGGTTGTGCGCCCACACACAACAAGGTTAAGAGCAGAAGAGATATAGAAGAAGGTCCACTGCAGCCCTCCTGGGTAAGAGTAAAATCAAAACCGAATGACCAGGGAGTCAGGAGTTTGTCTGGCCAGACAAACTCCTGACTCCCTGGTCATTCGGTTTTGATTTTAACCTAATGTGGGGGAACTGTACTACTAACCTAATGTGGGGGAACTATACTGCCAACCTAATGTGGGGGAACTATACTGCCAACCTAATGTGGGGGAACTGTACTACTAACCTAATGTGGGGGAACTATACTGCCAACCTAATGTGGGGGAAATATATTTCCATCCTAATGTGGGAGATTTATACTGCCAACCTAATGTGGGGGAATTATACAAAAATATAAAATTGTACTATTTTGATCCCTATAGCACTTTAATTTTTCTGTATATGGGGATGTGAGGGTAATTTTTAGCGCTGTGATTTGTAGTTTTTATCGGTACCATTTATTTATTTTTTGCTTTTTAGATATTTTTTATGGTATTTGAAGTGACTAATAGTGCTAATCTGATTAGTGCACTATTACGACTTTTGGGACCCCACTTCTGATTTTGCCCAGGGCCATGCTAAGCCTAAAACCGGCCCTGGATACAATTCTCTTACACTATGCAAGCAAGAGTGTGTGTGTGTATATGTATGTGATATATATATATATATATATATATATATATATATACATATACATATACATATACATATACATATACATATACATATACATAAACATATACATAAACATAAACATAAACACACACACGCATGCGCGGAGTGAGTTTGTGCTTTAGGGTGCACACCCTAATGCAATAGGCTGCGCACGCCTATGTTTGTAGTGTGGTGCCACGGAGGTACAAGGAATACCTGATCCTGTTTGTGATGCCAAAAACAGATGTGGAGCCACAGGGGTGCAATGAATACCTGATCATTTCGTGAAGCCAGGGCACCGTTAGCCTATACACGGTCCAATGTTGTAGACAGCTTCTCCTGGGCCAGACACGTGGAGTAAAGAAACAAAGCGACGTCAGGTTACGGATAACTGCCTTTTACTGAGCAGGGTGCAAATGTTATTACATGCCAACAGTATGGTGCAGAGGATGCAGTGTAAACCCTTGGGCCCCATGTTGCCTTGCTGGGACTTATGGTACTTTCACCCAATTGATTAATACTAACTTAACCCCTTAAGGACCTGGGGTTTTTCCGTTTTCGCATTTTCGTTTTTTGCTCCTTGCCTTTAAAAAATCATAACTCTTTAAATTTTGCACCTAAAAATCCATATGATGGCTTATTTTTTGCGCCACCAATTCTACTTTGTAATGACGTCAGTCATTTTGCCCAAAAATCTACGGTGAAACGGGAAAAAAATCATTGTGCGACAAAATTGAAAAAAAAAAAACACGCTGTTTTGTAACTTTTGGGGGCTTCCGTTTCTACGTAGTACATTTTTCGGTAAAAATGACACCTGATATTTATTCTGTAGGTCCATACGATTAAAATGATACCCTACTTATATAGGTTTGATTTTGTCGGACTTCTGGAAAAAATCATAACTACATGCAGGAAAATTAATACGTTTAAAATTGTCATCTTCTGACCCCTATAACTTTTTTATTTTTCCGTGTATTGGGTGGTTTGAGGGCTATTTTTTTGCGCCGTGATCTGAAGTTTTTAACGGTACCATTGATAGGACTTATTGATCATTTACTTATTGCATTTTTAAATGATATAAAAAGTGACCAAAAATGCACTATTTTGGACTTTGGAATTTTTTTGCGCGCACGCCATTGACCGAGCGGTTTAATTAATGATATATTTTTATAATTCGGACATTTCCGCACGTGGTGATACCATATATGTTTATTTTTATTTTTATTTACACTGTTTTTTTTTTATTGGAAAAGGGGGGTGATTCAAACTTTTAATAGGGGAGGAGTTAAATGATCTTTATTCACTTTTTTTTTCACTTTTTTTTTGCAGTGTTATAGGTCCCATAGGGACCTATAACACTGCACACACTGATCTTCTATGCTATGCTGATCACTGGTTTCTCATAAGAAACCAGTGATCAACGATTCTGCCGCATGACTGCTCATGCCTGGATCTCAGACACTGAGCAGTCATTCGGCGATCGGACAGCGAGGAGGCAGGAAGGGGCCCTCCCGCTGTCCTGTCAGCTGTTCGGGATGCCGCGATTAGCCGCGGCTATCCCGAACAGCCCGACTGAGCTAGCCGGGAACTTTCACTTTCACTTTTAGCCGCACGGCTCAGCTCTGAGCGTGCGGCTAAAGGGTTAATAGCGCGCGGCGCCGCGATCGGCGCTGCGCGCTATTAGAGGTGGGTCCCGGCTTCACTATGACGCCGGGCCCGCCGTGATATGACGTGGGGTTACTGTGTAACCCCGCGTTATATCAGAAGAGCAGGATCAAGGACGTAACGGTACGTCCTTGGTCCTTAAGGGGTTAAAGGGGTACTCCGGTGAAAACCTTTTTTCTTTTAAATCAACTGATGGCAGAAAGTTAAACATATTTGTAAATTACTTCTATTAAAAAATCTTAAACCTTCCAGTAGTTATTAGCTGCTGAATACTACAGAGGAAATTCTTTTCTTTTTGGAATGCTCCCTGATGACATCACAAGCACAGTTCTCTCTGCTGACGTTATTATAATAATAATAACGCTTTATTTATTGTTGCCCTTAGTGGGACTTGAACCCAAGTCCCCAGCATTGCAAGGCAGCAGTGCTAACCACTGAGCCCCCATGCTGCCCTTAGCATACATCTGCTATGCATCTGCCATGTATGGTTGCTAAAATGGACAGAGATGTCAGCAGAGAGCACTGTGCTCGTGATGTCATCAGTGTTCCAAAAAGAAAGGAATTTCCTCTGTCGCATTCAGCAGCTAATAAGTACTGGAAGGATTAAGATTTTTTTTATAGAAGTAATTTACAAATATGTTTAACTTTCTGCCACCAGTTGATTTAAAAGAAAAAAGGTTTTCACCGGAGTACCCCTTTAATATCGCTAGGGTTCTGACAAGGTCCTGTGACTTTCTCCACCAGGGCTTGAATTTCCACTGTACCGGGAATCCCTTGCAGAATGGCTGGGTAGGATTTGAGAAGTGATCTGTTCTTGGACTTCTCTCAGAGCTTCTCCATACATAACTCACTCCTTTACCACCCTTGTGCTCAGAAAACAGCTCTAGGCTGAACTAAACTGGGGCAACTCCTCCCGCACTACACTATATACTACTGGTTATAGGGGTTCCCATTGGGCAGGCAGGGTCACATGGCTTATACTACTCCTCTACTCTTAAAGGTACAACACACATGAATAACATATTCCACAGAGCACACAAGAAATATAATAAACATTTCATAAAGTGCTCAAACATATTAACAAACAGTCTCTTAGTGGGCCCAACACCTGTGCCGCAGGTCTGCCTGAGGAGATCTGCAGCCCACAGGACAGCCTTTGGTGCTGGGACACCCCAGTAGATGATAATTCAGCTCTTCCTGTGCCTCCGAATGCAGAATTGATTGATAAAGAGAAATGACATCACATAACAACCAGAAAATGGTAGATGACAATTGTTTGTTTTTAAAAACAGAAATAAAAATATCTCTGGTGTCTTGAATATATTCTGGGACAATCTGCCATCTGCAAAGCCATTAAGTGAGTCAATGCCGACATAATAAGTAACATAGGTGGCATCTGACCCTTATGCACCTAATGAAGTAGAATATTAGTCAAGTTTTAATTCAGCGCTGGACACAACTTTTTTCATCAGCAATGCTACATTGACCATACCCATGGTGTTCCCCGTGCTGCTGATCAAACAGATGGTTACATGTGCGTCAAAAGCTGGTTTCATTTGTTTATTCATGCCAGGATCGCAAAGGCCTGAAGCCAGTTAAAAAAGGTACTCAGAATCAACTGATACCTTGTCCTTCCCATCTCCTGCTAGTTGCGTTCTCAGGCTTCCCTCTATTGAGATTAAACTTTTTGCACCATGAGGGAAATTTTGATGTTCTCATCCATCCAAATCTTTTCCCTCACCTCACCCTGCTTTTGTGGTGGCCTAGTATGGGAGGTGTTACCTTACTGTCCTGTCATGCAGCCTCCCTACAGTGTCCCCTGGGTCCCCTTGCATTTGTCCCCCCATGTAAATATGCTTCTAATGTATTATACCATGTAATGGGTTCAGAAAGTGTTGTCACTTTAAGACTGTTTACCATGTGACTTGTCATGTGATTGTTAGCCAGGAGGTACCAGTGACCAGGTGATCCCAGGGGGGACCTATGGGCTCCCTGCTAGTCTCCCCCATATAAGCGCTGGGTGGAGCTAGCTCTCTCTATTTCCTTACAAGTCTTTGCTGAGGTCAAGTCGAGTCCTAGAGAGTGTCCAGAGTCATTGGAGTCCTCAAGTCCAGTCTGCAGCCACAAGCAGCTACATGTAAACCACAGTCTCAGTATTGTCAATCATCAGTCAAGTCAAGTCAGTCACAGTCACCATTTGTCAAGTCAACGTGGCCTGCATTAAATTGACCCCATCTACTACAAGTCCCAGCAAGCCTTAAAGGTCTCTGAGTCACTGGTCACCTCTATGGGCCCTGGCTGAAATGTATAGACTTTAGCATCTGTCTACCCTCAGTAAAGCTACCGTTATCCGTAACTTGGCGTTTGAGTCATTATTGCCCCCGTGTCTGTATGGGACTTTATCGGTGGAAAGTGTTATACCTGAGGCGCTTGTGAAATAGAGGGGAAGGTGAAGAAAAGTACTGTGTCCACCATGTACAAGATCAGATCAAAAGCTATGTTACGTTGTCAAGTATAGCCTGTACCTGTAAAGGTTAAAGATGTGCCAGAGAAGTGCGCGAAAATGTCCCACGCTGGTCAGTGTCCCACCCCTCGGCTTGGAAATCATGTTGCTGTATCAATGCCAAAGTGGAACTGTAAAGATCCGCCCCTTGTTCCCAGGGGAGCGGAGGTCAGTGCTGCACCGCTGATACACTTTCGGCCGGCGGACATTTTCCCAAAGCCCTGCATGAAAGGAGCAGCTCTGCCACATCCTCCCAGTTTGCCGGAAGTCAGCAAGTGGAGCAACATGGCGGAACAGGCAAGCACACTTGCAGAGAGTCCCAAGATGGTGCGGGAGGCCCGGAAAGTCGCCGCGGCGGACCTGTTTCAAGTTTTTGCTGACCGTCTCCAGAAGATCTCCATCGGGGCCAAAGTGACTTGCTACCTAGTCCCGCTGTCTGAGGACAATGGAGACTGGCCACCTACCTTGACATAGGGAACGCTTGCATCTTCTCGTGCATTATCTCCGGTGAGGCTGTCCCCTCACCACCGGACCTGGAGGTCCTGGACCGAAATTCCCACTGAGGAGTCATAAGTGAGTACCCCGGCTGAGGCCACATTATCTACCCCTCCTTCTACCCCTAGCCCAGAGCAAAGCCCCTAGGCCCAGAAGTCTGCAGCAAGTCCCCGGTCTCCACCTTTACATAGTGGTTGTTTGGCGATAAGCTTGGACTAATAGGATATATGAGGGAGCACCTTCTTCCCTTGCCAGGGAAGTCCCATTCCCCAGTCCCACCGGCCCAGTCCAAGAGGGCCAGAAGAGTAGCTCAGGTGGCAGAGATTGTAGAGGGGATGAGGGCACAGAGAATGGAAAGATATGAGCCGAAGCTGCTGCCATATGAGGTGTGATAAGCTCAGCAGCAGGACACAAATGCATTGTAGGCCCTGTACATTAGGAAGCTAGAACATCCCTGAGAAGGAGAGCCACCCCTGGAACATTGCAGAGCCATGGTAATAAAATTTGACAAAGTGCGGGGATTTGGCACTCTCATGGACTGTTGTCATAGTGGGACCATCTTAGTCAATCGTCGGGCAGTGCAGAGACTATCTCTCCCCACTACTGCATTCTCTAGAGAGCAGGGAGATCGTGGAGTACACTCCTGTACAGAGCTTGAGAGGAGAGTGGGCAGCTGCAGTGACCAGCCCGAAGAATCCAACCCAGATTCCGTTTGCATACTTCCCATCGGACGACTGGGGCGCCGATTCCTTTGAGTTGCTGCCGCCTAAAGTCAGAGGTACCGTCCAGCAGGAGGTCTACATGCCCGAGGTGCCTAACATTGCACCGAAGTACCTGCCAAAGTTGTCTGGGAATGTGCCCAGGCCTACTCCTGTGGTTGAGGAGGTTTGGCCTAACCAGTGGGCACCAACTGAAGTGCCTCGGTCTACTCCCGATTAGGAGGTTTGGCCGACCCAATAGGCACCAACTTCTGTTCCCCCAGTGGCGCAAGCCGCTGCAGTACAAATGGTGGTCACCATTTGCCCCACCATTACAGAGTCTACTTTTTCACGGGTGAACTGGAACACCCGAGTGAGTCCATTAGAGGGGCACAGTCCCGTGGACCCCGCTACATGTCCCACCCTTGGAAGCAGTCCAAAAGGCAAGGCTGGGATGGCAAGTTTCCAAGTTAAAGAAGTTTACCATCATTTTGATAATTGTGCTATGTGTCACTAACTTTACTTTATGAAGTACTTGTTGTCTACAGGTTATGCAACGTTTAAGAAGAAGTGCCTGCCGAACTTGTCAAGAAGTTTATTTGTAACCATTTGTGTAAGTGTATGTGCCCGGCTTTTAGCCGTGATTCTTTACTAAGAACTATGGAACGGTGCTAGGAACAAATAGAATAATATATGTGTATACCGTTAGAGTAATATATTTTGCTATTATCTTTGCGCAAGTGAGTATTCGTGTAAGTGTACCATAATGTTTATGGTGTGCTGTAATAAAATGTATATAATATGTTTGTAAAAAAAAATGTCAAGGTGTACAGTGTCTATTGTCCATGGCAATTTATTTAGGAGATATCCTTACATAGTTACATAGTTAGTATGGTTGAAAAAAGACATACGTCCATCAAGTCCAACCAGGGAATTGAAGGGAAGGGTGTAAGGGGATAAGGGAAAGGGATGTAGTTTTATAATTCTGCATAAGCATTAATGTTATTTTGTTCCAGGAATGTATCTAACCCTGTTTTAAAGCTGTTAATTGTTCCTGCTGTGACCAGTTCCTGAGGTAGACCGTTCCATAAATTCACAGTCCTCACGGTAAAGAAGGCGTGTCGCCCCTTTAGACTAAACCTTTTCTTCTCCAGACGGAGGGAGTGCCCCCTCGTCCTTTGGGGGGGTTTAACCTGGAACAGTTTTTCTCCATATTTTTTGTATGGGCCATTTATATACTTATATACGTTTATCATATCCCCCCTTAAACGTCTCTTCTCAAGACTAAACAATTGTAACTCCTTTAATCGCTCCTCATAGCTAAGATGTTCCATGCCCCATATTAGTTTAGTCGCACGTCTCTGCACCCTTTCCAACTCCGCAGTGTCCCTTTTATGAACAGGCGACCAAAACTGAACAGCATATTCCAGGTGAGGCCGTACCAATGCTTTATAAAGGGGGAGTATTATGTCCCTGTCCCTTGAGTCCATGCCTCTTTTGATACATGACAATATCCTGCCGGCTTTGGAAGCAGCAGCCTGACATTGCATGCTATTATGTAGTCTCTGATCTACAAGTACACCCAGATCCTTCTCTACCAGTGACTCTGCCAGTTTAATCCCCCCTAAGACATACGACGCATGCAGGTTATTAGTACCCAGATGCATAACTTTACATTTATCCACATTGAACCTCATTTGCCAAGTGGATGCCCAGACACTTAGTCTATCCAAGTCATCTTGTAACTTATGCACATCCTCTATAGACTGTACTGTGCTACAAAGCTTTGTGTCATCTGCAAAGATAGAAACAGAGCTGTTAATACCATCCTCTATATCATTGATAAATAAATTAAACAGCAGCGGGCCCAGTACTGAACCTTGGGGTACACCACTAATAACCGGGGACCAATCAGAGTACGAATCATTGACCACCACTCTCTGGGTACGATCCATGAGCCAGTGTTCAATCCAGTTACAAACTAAAGTTTCCAAGCCCAAGGACCTTAACTTACCTGTCAGACGTCTGTGAGGGACAGTATCAAACGCTTTGGCAAAATCCAGAAACACTATATCCACAGCCATTCCTCTGTCAAGGCTTCTACTCACCTCTTCATAAAAACAAATTAGATTGGTTTGACAACTTCTATCCTTAGTAAACCCATGCTGGCTATCACTTATAATACTATTATCCCCTATGTATTCCTGTATGTAATCCCTTATAAGTCCTTCAAACAATTTACCCACAATGCACGTTAGACTTACCGGTCTATAATTGCCTGGCGAAGACCTAGAGCCCTTCTTGAAGATTGGTACCACATTAGCCTTGCGCCAGTCCCTTGGCACAATTCCAGACACCAGAGAATCTCTAAATATCATGAACAAGGGTACAGATATTACTGAACTTACCTCTCTAAGAACTCTTGGGTGTAGTCCATCCGGCCCTGGAGATTTGCTTACATTTACTTTACTTAACTTACCTTGTACCATCTCTACATTAAGCCAGTTCAATACATTATATGATGTGTTACCAGCACTGACCTGGGCAATGTCAGCTCCTTCTTCCATAGTATATACAGAACTAAAGAACCCATTCAGTAGCTCCGCCTTCTCTTGATCGCCCGTGACAACCTCCCAATTATCATTATTAAGGGGTCCTACATGCTCTGTCCTTGGTTTTTTTGTATTTATATATCTAAAAAAATATTTAGGATTAGTTTTGCTTTCTTTGGCCACCTGTCTCTCATTTTGAATTTTTGCTGTTTTTATTACATTTTTACAGATTTTATTAAGCTCTTTGTACTGTTTAAATGTTATAGCTGACCCATCAGATTTGTATTTTTTGAAGGCTATTTTTTTGTTGTTTATTGCTCATTTAACATCATTTGTCAGCCATGTAGGATTTAGTTTTAATCGTTTATATTTGTTCCCCTTTGGTATATATTTAGCTGTATAGTTATTTAGAGTTGATTTAAAGATGTCCCATTTACCTTCTGTATCAGTATTTGAGAACACCTCCCCCCAGTCTATGTCCTGTAGTGCAGCTCTCAGCCCAGGGAAGTTTGCCTTTTTAAAGTTATATGTTTTTGCCTTCCCCGCCTGTCTTTGTTTTCTACATTTTAAGTCAAAAGTAACTATATTGTGGTCGCTATTACCAAGGTTTTCCCGCACAGTTACATTACCAACCAGCTCTGCGTTGTTGGAAATGATCAGATCCAACAAGGCATCACTTCTTGTTGGGTCCTCCACAAACTGGCCCATAAAATTATCCTGCAATAAATTTAGGATTTTTCTCCCCTTTGTAGTTTTAGCCAGCCCCCGGCCCCAATCTATATCTGGATAGTTAAAATCTCCAATTATTACCACTGTACCTGCCCGGGCGGCCCTCTCTATTTGTTTATACAGCCGACCTTCTATCTCTTCAGTGATATTAGGGGGTCTGTAAATTACACCAAATATTATTTTTTCAGTATTTCCCTCCTTTTGTAATTCTACCCACAGTGATTCCACATCCTCAGAATCATCACACACTATGGCATCGTTCACACTGACTTTCATACCACTTCTAACATACAGACAGACTCCACCACCTTTTCTGTTCATTCTATCCTTGCGAAACAATGTAAACCCCTGCAGATTAACAGCCCAGTCATGCGAGGAGTCCAGCCATGTCTCAGTGACCCCAACTATATCAATATGTTCCTCCAGTATCAAGGCCTCAAGCTCCCCCATTTTATTTGCTAGGCTTCTGGCATTTGTGAACATACACTTTACATTTCCATTAAGTTTTACACATATAGTCTCACTAATGGGATTTTCAGAGTTATTGGGGTTAATGTTATTATTTGAGTTATAAGGGCTAATTGTACTATTTAAGTTATTGGGGCTAATGGTATTTTTTGTTATTGGGTCTAACATTATTATTTAAGTTATTGGGGCTAACGGTATTTTTTGAGTTAATGGGTCTTATTGTAGTTATTGAGTTATTGGGGCTAATGGAATTTTTTGATTTATTGTGATTACAATTTTTCGGGCTACATTTATTTTTACAGCTGGTTTGTAACTCATGAATCTCCTTATCCACTGCTCTTAACCTCCCCCCACAGGACTCCTCTCCACCCATCATTATGTCCTGACCCCTCTCTAGCCTATCCATCCCACTCAGGAGAAGCGTAGCCACTACCTCACTGCCATGACAGCTTCCCACTAGATATAGGGAGTAAGAACAGTATCACACATAGTCCAAGTAATTTAGTCAGTCTATATAATGTATTTATGACTTAATCAAAATGTCTAGTTTGGACTGTATCTAACGTGTCCATTATTGTCGAAATGTTTATATGTATCTAACATTTTTCCTGTCCCTGTGTACAGGGTGCTCTCCTGGCCAGAGGGTTCCCCTGCTACTTAAGTAAAGCACGTAGAGTGACAGAAATGCTGTATGTAGAGGTAACAATGGTGTGTTGTATAAAATATGTATAGAGTTCTGGGCAGAAGTGTTTTAGTACTGAAGGGCCCCAGTAGCTAAGGCATTGTGTAAATAGCCTCCGGCAGCCCAATCAGCAATTTATATGTTTCAGTGTCGAGTGTAATGAATCCCGTGTGTCTACCAATTTATTTCCCAAAGGAGCATGTATGGACATTTCTAAAGTGCTATATGGACTCATCCCTTGTTGTTATTAACTATCCAGACCTGTGAAGGACATTTTACACCAATATGCCCCAGGAACTGTCACTAGGCCTCAGTGGCCACTGTTAGTCATCCACCCTCCAGGATTGGGTGCTGAGGATGGCTGTATTCAAGAGGGGGAGGTTGTGTTGGCCCAGTACGGGAGGTGTTACCCTGTACCCTTGCTGCCCAGTCAGGCAGCCTCCCTACAGTGCAATGAAATATGAAAAGACTCTTCACCTCCCACTGGTCTTGCACGGATCCTCAGCCTGGCCCAGCTTGATACGTATTGTAGAGAAGAAATGTGTTCTGGATCCAGCAATTCCGTAAAACATCAATTTTATTTGTAATCCACAGTGTGAAATATTGCCAAATGGCACTCACAACACACCACCTAACCAGTGTTACACTGCAACATGGACGTGTTTGGAGCGGATGCGCGCTCTTGATCATCATGTTGGTGATCAAGAGCGCGCATGCGCTCAAAACACGTCCATGTTGCAGTGTAACACTGGTTAGGTGGTGTGTTGTGAGTGCCATTTGGCAATATTTTGCGCTGTGGATTCCAAATAAAATTGATGTTTTACGAAATTGCTGGATCCAGAACACATTTCTTCTCCACAAAGCCTCCCTACAGTGTCCTCTGAGCCCCCTTGCATCTGCCCCCCCACCATGTAAATATGTTTCTAATGTATTACACCATGTATTGTGTTCAGAAAGCATTGTCACTTTAAAACTGTTTACCATGTGACTTGTCATGTGATTGTTATCCAGGAGGTATCAGTGACCAGGTGATCCCAGGGGTGACCTATGGGCCCCCTGCTAGTCTCCCCCATACAAGCCCTGGGTGGAGCTAGCTCTCTCATTCCTTACAAGTCTTTGCTGAGGTCAAGTTGAGTCCTAGAGAGTGTCCAGAGTCATAGGAGGCCTCAAGTCCAGTCTGCAGCCACAAGCAGCTACAAGTATACCACAATCTCAGTATTGTCAGTTATCAGTCAAGTCAGTCACAGTCACAATTTGTCAAGTCAACGTGGCATGCATTAAATTGACCCCATCTACTACATGCCCTTAAGGTCTCTGAGTCACTGGTCACCTCGGTGGGCTCTGGCTGAACTGTATAGACGTTACCATCTGTCTACCCTCAGTAAAGCTACCGTTACCGTAACATGGTTTCGGAGTCATTATTGTCCCTGTGCCTAGCCCAGGATCTAGTGGTATACCTTCGGGTGGTATAGAGGATAAACCACACCCTGGCGTCACGAATACAAGGGGTTAATGCCATCTGCCCCTAGGGTAATTCCATCTGCCCTTTGCATCACACCCTCTACCACACTTAAGATAGGCCCCCTGAGAGCCATCAATATGCAAATAGAAATAGACAAATATACACTTCCTAAAGAGCCGCATCATTAAGGCAAATCATCTCCTCTCCTGACAGCAAACACCACTACCTGGAGGTTAAGTTGAGGACCCACTGCCAGCACCACTCATGGACCGCAAAAAACAATTCATTTACCTCCAACACAAACTGTGCCAACCGGCTCCAAGAACCAGGCCCGGCTCAATTCTCTGTAGTTTGTACCCCTGCCCCAAGCACTCACATCCTCCTCATGCACACTAGGTTTAGCAGAGACAGATAAGAGAAAAGAGACATAGAGTTGAGACACTCTTCAAGCTCTTTTGGGTTCGCTCCTGCAAAGCAACTATTCTTATGGTCTCTGAAGCTGGCTGCCTGCGCAGGGATGCAGACCAGGAGACATTCTGAGGGTGCACCATGTGTCCTGATGCCAATGGGGTTGGGTCTCCTCTCCCTCACGGACACTTCTGTCATCTTCTAGGCTCTAGAGTGTATACCAGGCCCAAGTCTTTGTCTCCCTATGCTTATTCCTCACGCTGAGGAGGCAGCCGCATCAGCTCCTGTGTCTGTTGTCAGAACAGGGGGAGAGAGGGCAACAACAAATCTTTCCCCTGCATTGTATGTGTTCCGTGCATCTGGATTCCACCTGGCACTGCTGCTGGGAGAAGCAGGGATTTATCCTTCCCAGCAGAGTTTGGAAGGTCTGTACTTGCAGGAAGAGACCGCTGAGCACAGTGATTGTCTGCAGATTCACATGCACAATTTATGCATGCACACCGCACTTTCATTGGTAAAAACCGCAGTGGCAGTAAAATGAGAGGCGAGTTAAGGTATGTTTTTTCTAAACCCAGATGCTGTCTGTATTAAAATGTTTAAAACTAATAGAAAACTTTAAATCTTATGGTGTGTGTCCCTGGTGGCCATTATGGCCAAATGCAAAAAATATAAATGAAAACTATGGCTCCAATGCTCACAAAGGCTCTAGATAAATTTTTTGAGAGGTGATGTTTCGAAAATGGGGTCCCATGTACAGTGGCGTTGCTAGGGTTGGTGTCACCCGGTGCGGTAGAAATTGGTGTCACCCCCATACCTATCCCCTCCCCCCAGTAAGTTTTTAGCCTGTTGTGACAGACACCACTGTTGTAGCGCATTGTGAGAAATTCCAGTATAATAATCAGATATACCAGTTGCCACAGAATAGGAAAGTGTTAAAGAAGTTTTCATCATTGAAATATACAGCTCCCAGAATTACTTAAAGGGGTACTCCACTGGAAAACATTTACTTTTATATCAACTGGTGCCAGAAAGTTAAAAAGATTTTTAAATTACTTCTATTTAAAATCTTAATACTTACAGTACTTATAAGCTGGTGTATGCTCCACAGGAAGTTGTGCAGTTCTTTCCAGTCTGACCACAGTGCTATTTGCTGACACCTCTGTCCATGTCAGGAACTGTCCAGAGCAGGATAGGTTTGCTATGGGGATTTGCTCCTACTATGGACAGTTCTTGACATGGACAGAGGTGTCAGCACAGAGCACTGTGGTCAGACAGAAAAGAAATTAAAAAAGAAAATAACTTCCTGTGAATCGCTTATACAGCAGCTAATCCATTCATTTCTATAGGACCAACAGGAAAGACCCAAGTACAGAGTACAAAAAGAAAGAAGGGGAAAGAGGGTACATGATTAAAACCTTTAAATATGTTAAAGGTTTGAATGGGTACTCCATTGGAAAAAAATGTTTCTAATCAACTGGTGCCAGATTTGTAAATTATTTCTATTTAAAAATTGTCATCCTTCCAGTATTTATCAGCTGCTGTATGCTCCAGAGGAAGTTGTGTAGTTCTTTCCAATCTGACCACAGTGCTCTCTGCTGCCACCTCTGTCCGTGGCAGTAACTATCCAGAGCAGAAGCAAATCTCCATAGAAAACCTCTCCTGCTTCTGACAGTTCGTGACATGGACAGAGGTGTCAGCAGAGAGCACTGTGGTCATACTGGAAAGAACCTCACAACTTCCTGTGGAGGATACAGCAGCAGATAAGTACTGGAAGGATTAAGATTTTTAAATAGAAGTAATTTACAAATCTGTTTAACTTTGTAGCACCAGCTGATTAAAAAAAAATGTTTTCCAGTAGAGTACCCCTTTGAGCAGTGGTGAGGTTATGCTGGGAGTTGTAGTTTCACTGACCTAACTGTAGAACTGACAAGTGACTACAGCTCTGATAGGACATAGAGAGGAGAATATACAATGATATGAGTGACTACAGGTGACGTCTTCTCTATAGTGAGGAGAATACACAATGATATCAGTGATTACAGGTGACATCTTCTCTATAGTGAGGAGAATACACAATGATATCAGTGACTACAGGTGACGTCTTCTCTATAGTGAGGAGAATACACAATAATATCAGTGACTACATTTGACGTCTTCTCTATAGTGAGGAGAATACACAATGATATCAGTGACTACAGGTGACGTCTTCTCTATAGTGAGGAGAATACACAATGATATCAGTGACTACAGGTGACGTCTTCTCTATAGTGAGGAGAATACACAAGGATATCAGTGACTACAGGTGACGTCTTCTCTATAGTGAGGAGAATACACAATATCAGTGACTACAGGTGACGTCTTCTCTATAGTGAGGAGAATGTACAATGATATCAGTGACTACAGGTGACGTCTTCTCTATAGTGAGGAGAATACACAAGGATATCAGTGACTACAGGTGACTTCTTCTCTATAGTGAGGAGAATATACAATGATATCAGTGACTACAGGTGACATCTTCTCTATAGTGAGGAGAATGTACAATGATATCAGTGACTACAGGTGACGTCTTCTCTATAGTGAGGAGAATACACAATGATATCAGTGACTACAGGTGATGTCTTCTCTATAGTGAGGAGAATACACAATGATATCAGTGACTACAGGTGACGTCTTCTCTATAGTGAGGAGAATACACAATGATATCAGTGACTACAGGTGACGTCTTCTCTATAGTGAGGAGAATACACAATGATATCAGTGACTACAGGTGACGTCTTCTCTATAGTGAGGAGAATACACAATGATATCAGTGACTACAGGTGACGTCTTCTCTATAGTGAGGAGAATACACAATGATATCAGTGACTACAGGTGACGTCTTCTCTATAGTGAGGAGAATACACAATGATATCAGTGACTACAGGTGACGTCTTCTCTATAGTCTTCCCTTATCTAATTCAGATGGTACATACCGCCAGGACTTGTTCCAGCTAAAACTTCTGTCTGCAGAATGTGACGCCCAGACGTCTCCTCACTATGTCAGCGCATTCTCATCCTCTATATGAAAACAATTATTATTATAAACCTGACAGACACTGTATCCTCTAAATATAATACTACTATACACTACACTCTTTGATTACAAACCTTCCATACACCATACCCACTGAATATAATACTACCACACACTGTACATTCTGAATATAATACCAACACATACTTTACACTCTGAATATAAATCTGCCACATACTGTACCCCTGAATATAATACCGCCACACACCGTACCCGCTGAATATAATACTACCACAAACTGCGCCCTCTGAATATAATACTACCACAAACTGCACCCTCTGAATATAAATCTGCCACATACTGTACCCTCTGAATATAAATCTGCCACATACTGTACCCTCTGAATATAAATCTGCCACATACTGTACCCCTGAATATAAATCTGCCACATACTGTACACCTGAATATAATACCGCCACATACTGTATCCTCTGAATATAATACTACCACCCACTGCGCCCTCTGCAAACTACAGTAAATTCAACTCGTCACAAACTTCTCTGCTTGGCAGTTGATGACTTTTCCTGCATAAATTAGTTCAGCTTTCCTGTGCTCCCGTGGGCTGAAAAAGGTGGATACAGTCCTAGGAGACTCTTTCTTAGGAATGTATCCACCTTTTTCAGCCCACCGGAGCACCTGAAAGCTGAACTAATTTACGCAGGATAAGTCATCAACTGCCGAGCCAAGAAGTTCGTGACGAATCGAATTTACTATAAGTTCGCTCATCTCTAATAATACTACCACAAACTGCGCCCTCTGAATATAATACTACCACAAACTGCGCCCTCTGAATATAATACTACCACAAACTGCGCCCTCTGAATATAACGTTGCCATACAGTGCACCCTCTGAATATAATACCACAACCGCAGTAACACCCCTCAACATCCGTCAGCTGATGCTATTACCACGGGAGGTGGGTATTGGTGGTGTTGCTAGTGGATGATGGGGGTGCTACTACTGGGGGGGGTGTTGCTGGAGGATGATGAGGGTGCTACTGGCCATCCCCCCTGGCAGGAGCACCTCCATCATCCACCATCAGGATCTGCTGATGGAGGTGCTGCCGGGGGGGGGGGGGGAGTGTTGCTGGTGGATGATGAGGGTGCTACTGCCAGGGGGGAGCATTAGGTAGGCAGCAGTTCCCCCACATTAGATAGGTCGCAGTTTCACCACATTAGGTAGCATCTATTCCCCATATTAGGCAGCATAGATTCCCCACATTTGGTACCAGTTCCCCCACATTAGGTAGGTACCAGTTACCCCACATTAGGTAGCAATTTCCCCACATTAGGTAGCACAGATTCCCCACATTAGGTAGCAATTTCCCCACATTAGGTAGCACAGATTCCCCACATTCGGTAGCATAGACTCCCCACATTTGGTAGACTCTCCACATTAAGGTAGCATAGACTCCGCACATTTGGTAGTAGTTTCCCCACATTAGGCCGCAGGTTCCCTTGCAGGTTCCCCACAATGGGTCAAAGTCTCCCCACAATAGATGCATGGTTATACCCCCCCCCCCCCCCACACACACACACACACAAAAAACACATACAACACAGAGAGACAAACACACTCACAGACAGACACACACACACAGAGTCACACACACACTCAGAGAGTCACACAAACACACACAGTCACATATACACAGTCACACACAGTCTCACACACACAAGCATAGATAGAGACAGACAGACAGAGAGACTCACATACACACTCACCCATCCAGCGCAGCGCTCCTTCTCACCGGGCGCCGTGCGAGTGACGTAACTGACGTCCTCCTGCGCGGCCATGCGGTGTGACGTCAGGCCGGCGCAGACGTGGGAGCGGAGGCCGGGCACAGTGCTGGTGAAGGTGAGGGGGGGTGTGATGATGGACGGGGCACAGTGAAGGTGAAAGAGGGGGGTTGCTGACGGACGGTCGCACCGCACACACAGCGCAGGAGGGGGGGTGCTGACGGATGGATGGGAGGCCGGTCGGGCACAGATGGGGGGTGTCTGTGTAGCTGGGGAGGGGGCTGCGGAGCGTCTTGGTGTCACCCCATTAGGTTGGTGTCACCCGGTGCGGGCCGCACCCCCCGCACCCGGGTCGCAACGCCACTGCCCGTGTATGAGATTTCCACTGAGGGGCTTTACAAATGTGAAACGGCGCCAAAGAATTATTCCAGCAAAATCTCTGCTGCAAATGTCAGAATGGTTCTCCTTCTTAAGTAGGAGGATTACTTGATCAATTCCTTGAAGAAGGTAGTTTGTAAGATTTGGTCTTTTGTATGTGTCTCCACAAATCTCAAATGTCTTAGAAACATCGTAACAAAAAAGAGGCTACAGCCTGTACTTTGTATCTGCTTTAATTCCTGTGAAACACTTGAAGACTATAGACAGCATTTTTTTCTTTTTGCATAATTGCTTTGTACTTAGTATGGTGCGAAAACACTTTTCTTAATAGGAGTTTATGAAATTTTTTTAATTCTATAGCCTCTGCAGCTTGCTGTGTGGACTCTCTTTTCTCTCTATAATTGTATACAGCCCTGGAAACTACCGTTTGTAAACTCTCCTCTCTTGTGTAACTCATTCCCCCTCCCTGCTGTTATCTCTGAGAGCCTTACCTTTCTCAGAGTAGAACCTAAATGGTAGAATTTTTTTTTTTTTTTTTTTTTAAGGACTATTTAAAAAATTGTTACATTTTACATATGATATTGCTTTGCTATTATGCTAGGCCCTGTGCTCTGGCATAATAACGGGGCAAAGACACGTGTACTTAGTAGGGCTGCATGTTTTTCCACGATATGGAAACCTTACGGAGTATATGAAACTAATATGTACAAACTAAAGTGTCATAAAGGATAACGTTTGATAGAATAGAATTCACCAGACCAGGAAAAAGTGAGTGTCGAAAATTTTTTGGGGAAAATTCATTCTTTCTCATCTGGGGGATTTTATTCTTTTACTATTAAAGGTTATTTTATACAGCACCTCAGTTTCTACATATACGTTTTCTAAAAAGAGGGCAGTAAAAAAAAACTACATCATGTATGTGTCCTATTGCCTCCTGTATTAATTGTTAGTTTGCACAACAAAAAATGGTACATTTCAACAGGATGCAAAAACACAATGTGAACTATCTTTACCGATTTTTTTTATCAGCTATGTTTTTGGTAATATACAGTAGCCCCCCGACATGCGATGGCCCCGACATATGATCAAATAGACATACGATGGCCTCTCAGAGGCCATCGCATGTCGATGTCAGCATCAACATATGATGCTTTTATATGTCGGGGCCATCGCATTAACTGCTATCCAACAGCGCAAAATGCTTAAGCTGCTGTCGGATAGCAGTTTAAGCATCCCGGACAGGTTCACTTACCTATCCCCACTGCTGCGGGTCCACTTCGCGATCCTCCGGTGTCTTCTGCATCTTCTCCAGGGTCCGGGCCTTGCTTTCCGGCGTCGTTATTACGTCGCTGCGCACGCCGTGTGTAATAACGTCACCAGAAAGCGAGGCCCGGACACCGGAGAAGATGCGGAATACACCGGAGGATCCCAAAGAAGACGCCGGAGCAGCGGGACAGCATCAGGAGCCCCTGGGACAGCATCAGGAGCGGTGAGGACCCGGTCCGGAGCGGCGGGGACAGGTGAGTATTAAATGCACTTTTTACATTGCACGAATCCCTCAACATACGATGGATTCGACAAACGATGGGTCGTTTGGAACGAATTACCATCGTATGTTGAGGGACCACTGTATAATACCGTATAATAAAGTCAGATTCATACAGATGTCCACATTTCCACAGTAAGGATGTAAAGTACAACATTTACTTCTTAAATTCAATAATATGTGTGAATGTACATTGTTATAAAACTACATTGACTTATTTTACAAGGAGGTACATTACTGATTTGTACACACTAGAGGGCAATCTACTAACAGTGAATGTATGCTACAGAAAACTGTGCAGCTGTCAGCTCAAATATTCTTGCCAAATATTCTTTTTTAACATGCTTTTTCAAATATTATTTTTCTACAATGCAAATGCAATTCAAATGGATTTTATTGTTATTGCATTTTTGAATAGCATTACTGTTATATTTACCGTATAATTTGATGTTCTTAGAAAACGTTTTGATGATTTTGAGTCAACCCAATTGCTACAAAATGCACCCTCATCAGATTGGACCCTAAATAAAACAGTTTAGCTTGTGTCACATTGTCATATGTGTACGCCCTGCGCCAGGAACCACAGATAATGCTGAACATCACCAATCAAGTTAATACCCGGCATTAGCCCTATAGACGCCCTAAAGGGGTACTTCGCTGGAAAACCTTTTTTTAAATCAACCGGTGCCAGGAAGTTAAACAGATTTGTAAATTACTTCTACTAAAAAATCTTAATCCTTCGAGTACTTATCAGCTGCTGTATGCTCCACAGGAAGTTATTTTCTTTTTGAATTTCCTTTCTGCCGGACCACAGTGCTCTCTGCTGACATCACTGTCGATTTTAGGAACTGTCCAGAGTAGTAGTGTGGTGTCCCGGTACAGGACCTAGTCCTGTACCATCCCCTCAGTGAGAGTCCCTTGAGTCCATAGTGCTCCCCTGCAGGGTTCCCCCCTTGCTCACCTTCTTATTGTTCTATTTAAATGCATTGTGTATATTGTGTATGCATTGTCAATGTGTATAAAGTTTGTACAAATGTATAAAAGTGTTAGTCATGTGAACCACTGTCATGTGATATACCCAGAGTTCCATGGGCACAGGAACCACAGACATTAGCAACCAATGGACTTTAGTCCAGCCCCCTAGTATATAAGGGGCTGTAGTCTCTCAGTTAACTCTGTTAGTTCCTGGCATTCAAGAAAGCATAAACTCCTGTATACATAAAATTCATCTCATCTAGGCCAAAGCCTAGAGAACCTGCAGCCACTTCAAAATGTGAGTTACCAAGCTCCCTACAAATCCAGTGACTACTATTCAGCTAAAGAATATATTAGTAGCACAGTGACCTGCATAAATATCTTCATAACTACAAGTCCCAGCAAGCCTGCGAGGTATCCTGTGCCCCGGTTGCCTCTGAAGGAACTGCATAATTGTAAAAACTGTTCCATAAGCATTTCAAGTAAAAGTTCCAGTTTATTCAGAATCCTTGCTGTGGACATTCCTTTATTACAAAACCGTTTTTGGGTTGGTTGACGGCGGTTACCATTCCGGAATAACAACATCCTGGCGTCACAAACACTAAGGGATTAACAACATCTTGCCCCCAGGGTTAATACCACCAGACCCTGCTACATACTGCAACACTCCAGTCACCACAATAGCAAATCCCCATAGCAAACCAATCCTGCTCTGGACAGTTCCTGAAATGGACAGAGGTGTCAGCATAGAGCACTGTGGTCAGACAGAAAGGAAATTCAAAAAGAACTTCCTCTATGGTATACAGCAGCTGATAAGTATTAAGATTGTTTAATAGAATTAATTTCCAAATCCGTTTAACTTTCTGGCACCAGTTGATTTAAAAAAAAAATGTTTTCCAGCGCAGTACCCCTTTAAGTTAATCGTGGTGTCTAAAACAGGTGAAATTTTTTGCCGCTTAGCTCAGGGTGGTTATCGGGACTACCGTGACAAAATCGCGGTGTCCCAATCAGCTGAAAGGACGGCTGGAAGTCCCTTACCTTGCTTTGTGCCATCTGATTGACACTCCAGATATGCAGACAGCCTGAGCATCAGTAGACCTGTAGTCAAATTATATAAAACATGTTTAGAAATGTGGATAAACCCTTCCCCTAATAAAAGTTTATATCTCCCCTTTTTTCCATTTTATTAATAAAATAATGTAAAAACAAAAAGAAACATAAACATATGTGGTATCGGCAAGTGCGGAAATGTCCAAACTATTAAACTATAATAAGTTGAAATGAAACCGCACAGTACATGGTGTAAAAGCAAAAAAAAAAAATATATATATAATTTATCAAAAATAAAAAAAACAGAGAAAGGGTCATAAATCACTCAAAAAATCACTGTCCAGAGCAGGAGCAAATCCCCATTGCAAGCCTCACCTGCTCTGGCAGTTCCTGATATGGACAGAGGAGTCAGTAGAGAGCACTTTTGTCAGACAGAAAAGAAAATCAAAAAGAAAATAACTTCCTCTGTAGTATTCAGTAGCCGATAAGTACTGGAAGGATTAAGATTTTTAAATAGAAGAAATTTACAAATCTGTTTAACTTTCTGGCACGAGTTGATTTAAAAAATATTGTTTTTCACCACAGTACCCCTTTAACCCCTTAAGGACTCAGCCCATTTTGGCCTTAAGGACTCAGACAATTTAATTTTTACGTTTTCATTTTTTCCTCCTCGCCTTCTAAAAATCATAACTCTTTTATATTTTCATCCACAGACTAGTATGAGGGCTTGTTTTTTGCGCGGCCAGTTGTCTTTTGTAATGACATCACTCATTATATCATAAAATGTATGGCGCAACCAAAAAACACTATTTTTGTGGGGAAATTAAAACGAAAAACGCAATTTTGCTAATTTTGGAAGGTTTCGTTTTCACGCCGTACAATATATGGTAAAAATGACATGTGTTCTTTATTCTGAGGGTCAATACGATTAAAATGATACCCATTATTACATACTTTTATATTATTGTTGCGCTTAAAAAAAATCACAAACTTTTTAACCAAATTAGTACGTTTATAATCCCTTTATTTTGATGACCTCTAACTTTTTAATTTTTCCGTATAAGTGGCAGTATGGGGGCTCATTTTTTGCGCCATGATCTGTACTTTTTTTTGATACCACATTTGCATATAAAAAACTTTTAATACATTTTTTATAATTTTTTTTTTAATAAAATGTATTAAAAAAGTAGGAATTTTGGCCTTTTTTTTATTTTTTTTCGTTCACGCCGTTCACCGTACGGGATCATTAACATTTTATTTTAATAGTTCGGACATTTACGCACATGGCGATACCAAATATGTCTATAAAAAATGTTTTTTACGCTTTTTGGGGGTAAAATAGGAAAAAACGGACGTTTAACTTTTTTATTGGGGGAGGGGAATTTTCACTTTTTTTTTACTTTTACATTTTTTGACATTTTTTTTTACACTTGAATAGTCCCCATAGGGGACTATTCATAGCAATACCATGATTGCTAATACTGATCTGTTCTATGTATAGGACATAGAACAGATCAGTATTATCGGTCATCTCCTGCTCTGGTCTGCTCGATCACAGACCAGAGCAGGAGACGCCGGGAGCCGCTGCGGGCGATCCGATCGTTCATTTAAATCGCGAACTGCCGCAGATGTCGGGATCTGTATTGATCCCGGCACCTGAGGGGTTAATGGCGGACGCCCGCGAGATCGCGGGCGTCGGCCATTGCCGGCGGGTCCCTGGCTGCGATCAGCAGCCGGGATCAGCCGCGCATGACACGGGAATCGCTCCGATGCCCGCGGTTATGCTTAGGACGTAAATGTACGTCCTGGTGCGTTAAGTACCACCTCACCAGGACGTACATTTACGTCCTGCGTCCTTAAGGGGTTAAGGACCAGTCAATGCTTTGTTTTTGCACTTTAGTTTTTTCCTTCTCCCCTTCTAAAAATCATAAAACTTTCAATTTTGCACCTACAGACCCATATAAGGGCTTATTTTTTGCATCACCAATTGTACTTTATAATGACCTCACATTATTTGTAGGGGAAAAAAACGCCCTTTTGTAACTTTTGGTGGTATCCGTTTCTACGCAGTGCACTTTTTGGTAAAAAAGACACCTTATCTTTATTCTCAAGGTCCATACGGTTACGAGGATACCCAATTTATGTAGGATTTATTTTATTTTACTACTTTTAAAAAATTATAACTACGTGCACCAAAATTAGTATGCTTAAAATTGTCATCTTCTGACCCTTATAACTTTTTTACTGTTCTGCATACAGGGCTTTTTGAGGGCTCCTTTTTTGCACCATGATCTGTTTTTATAAGTACCATTTTTATTTAGATGGGACTTTTTGATCACTTTTTTTTATTAATTTTTGTAAAGGTATATGAAGTGACCAAAAATTCTCAATTTTGGGCTTTGATATTTTTTATGTGTACGCCACCGACCGAGCAATTTAATTAGCCATATATTTTAATAGTTCAGGCATTTATGCACGTGGGGGTACCACATGTGATTATTTTTATTTAAAAACTGGAAAAGGGGGATTCAAACTTTTACTAGGAAGGGGTTAATTCATTTTTATTATTATTATTTTTTACACTTTATTTATTTTACTTAGTCCCCATAGGTTGCTATACCATGCAATCTTTCGATTGCATACACTGTTCAATGCTATGCCATAGCATAGCAGTGATCAGTGTTATCAGTGCTCTGCTGCTCCAGCCTGCTGAAGCTTCCTGGAGCAGCAGAGTACTGATCGGACGGCGAGGAGGCAGGTAAGGGCCCTCCCGCCATCCACTCAGCTGAAGGGCACATCACGATTTTACTGCGATAGTCCCGATCAGCTCCACTGCTGGGATTGTTAACCTTGCATTTTAGATGCCGCGATCAACTTTAATTGCAACATCTAAAAGGTTAACGCGGGCATCGGCCAGATCGGCGATGCCCGGCATTAACCGTGGGTCCTGGCTGCTGATAGCAGTCGGGATACAACCGGGTTTGAAGCGTGCTTAGTTCGTGAGCACGCTTCAAACACCAGTGACGGGACCAGGGCATACCGGTATGCCCTTGGCCCTTAAGGTGTTAAATGCATAGGTGTGCGCAGCCTATTGCATTAGGGTGTGCACCCTAAAGCACAACTCACGCGGTGCACGTGCATATCTATCTATATATATATATATATAGTATAGTTCCCCCACATTAGGTGCAGTATACTTCCCCCACATTAGGTGCAGTATAAGTCCCCGCACATTAGGTTGGCAGTATAGTCCCCGCACATTAGGTGCAGTACAGTTCCACTACATTAGGTTGGCAGTACAGTTCCCCCACATTAGGTTGGCAGTACAGTTCCCCCACATTAGGTGCAGTGGCATCTCCAGCTTTCAAAGACTCGCATTGAGGGGCATGGTCATTACCCGCAGTGCACACACAGCATTCGGAACTAAAAGTTCTGAATGCTGGCCAGTGGAGTACCCCTTTAATGAGATGGGAATATTGCTTAAAACTGCTGCCTAAGCCTATAAAGCAGTGGTCTCCAAACTGTGGACCTCCAGATGTTGCTAAACTAAAATTCCCAGCATGCCCGGACAGCCAACAGCTGTCAAGGCATGCTGGGAGTTGAAGTTTTGCAACTCCCAGCATGTCTAATTTCCCTGTTCCATACACAATAAGATAGTCCACCAGCACTACATAGCAGGAGCCATATACCACCATACATATTACCATCATACTGTTACAGACCAAATCCTGTATACTGAGACCAATATTACCAATAATACCAGTATACATGGAGGAATATTATCACCATACATATTACATCATACTGCTACTGACCAATTCCTGTATACTGAGATGTATAATAATAGCAGTATATAAGAAGGAATATTATAACCTTACATATTACTATCATACTGTTACTGATCTAATCCTGTATACTGAGAACACTATTACCAATAATTCCAGTATACAAGGAGAAATATCACTATACATATCACTATCATACTGTTACTGGCCAAATCCTGTATACTAGGACCAATATTACCAATAATACCAGTATACAGGGAGGGAATATTACCCCCATACAGTGACAGATATCAACTCTACACAGGCTCTGCAGACCATTTAAGTGTCTACATACAGTTACATCAGGCAACTCGTAGGTGACGACTTCTCTAATCGTCTTCTTCATCTGGCCCAGACCATCATGACGATTCTTTCCAGACACAACTCTGCTCCACAGAACCTGCCAGACAAATATTTTAGGCTCTTTTACAGCACATATAGCACCCCAAACAGTAATAATAATCTCCTTAGTGTTGCACACAGTACAGTGGGTAGATAAGTGGGTTGCGGAAAAGTAGGTAGGTTCCCCACATTTAGTTCCCCGAGTAGGTAGGTGCCATCTGAAGATCTAACATCCCCCTATAGGTAGGGGGTTACTTCCTGTAGGTAGGTCTCTCTGTAGATAGTAGCCCCCTGTATATAATTGCAGTCCTCAGTATATAGTAGCAGAACCCCCCCCCATTTAGGTAATAGGCAGCAGCATCCTCTATTAGGGAGTAGTTGTAGCATTTAGGTGGTAGTAATAGCCTCCTTTAAGTATTCATAGTAGCCTCCTTTAAGTATTTATAGTAGTCCCCTCTAGGTATTCAAAGTAGCTTCATTAAGGTAGGCATAGTAGCCCATGTAGGTAGGAATAGTAGCCCCCTTTACGTAGGAATAGTAGCATAGTATCCCCCTTTTGGGTATCAATAGTAGCCCCCTTAAGGTAGGAATAGTAACCCCCTTCAGGTAGAAATAGTAGCCCCCTTTAGGTAGGAATAGTAACCCCCTTCAGGTAGAAATAGTAGCCCTCTTTAGGTAGGAATAGTAACCCCCTTTAGGTAGGAATAGTAGCCTCGTGGCCCCCTTTAGGTAGGAATAGTAGCCTAGTAGCCCCCTTTTAGATAGTAATAGTAATCCCCTTTAGGAAGGAAAAGTAACCCCCTTTCAGGTAGAAATAGTAACCCCCTTTAGGTAGGAATAGTAACCTCGTAGCCCCCTTTAGGTAGGAATAGTAGCCCAGTAGGTGGTAGTAGTAGTAGCCTCCTTTAAGTATACATAGTAGCCGCCTTTAAGTATTTATAGTAGCCCTCTTTAGGTATTCATAGTAGCCCCATTTAGGTAGGCATAGTAGCCCATTTAGGTAGGAATAGTAGCCCCTTTAAGTAGAAATAGTAGCCCCCTTTAAGTAGAAATAGCAGCCTAGTAGTCCCCTTCAGGTAGGAATAGTAGCTCAGTAGCCCCCATTTAGGTAGGAATAGTAGCTTAGAAGCCCCCTTTAGGTAGGAATAGTAGCTCAGCAGCCCCCATACAGGTAGGAATAGTAGCTTAGAAGTAGGGATCGACCGATTATCGGCACGGCCGATATTATCGGCCGATATTCACATTTTTTTTCAGTTATCGGTATCGGCTTCTAACCTGCCGATAATGCTGATAATGCGTAAAACAAGGCGTGCGCACGAATCGCGGGACTTCAGTCCCGGCCCTGAACTTCAGGCCGGGACTGAAGTCCCGCGATTCGTGCGCACGCCTTGTTTTGCTGTGCGGAGCAATTGCCTGACAGCTGACAGCTCCCTCACGTTTCTCACGCTGCTTCATTCTTGTACTGTGAGTGACAGCCGCGGGGACGCCATCCACGGCAGGCAGGTGTGATGACATCACATCATCGCACCGGCGCCCGGAGATCACGTCCCTGCAGCTCTCACTCATAGTACAAGAACGTAGCAGCGTGTGAGATGAGCACAGCTCGGGCGCTGTATGGATGGACGGGCAAATTGTAAGTGAGGGGGGCAAATATAAGTGAGGGGCACATATTAGGGGGGTATTATATGTGAGGAACACAGGACAGGGGGGATTATATGTGGGAGGCACATGACAGCCCCCGTGCCATGTGCCCATATAATGCCCCCCTGACTTATAATACCCCCTTTCCTGTGCCCCTCACATATAATGCCCGCTGAGGGGGCAGGACATGGGGCATTATATGTGAGGGGCACTGGACAGGGGGCAATATATGCGAGGGGCACAGGACAGGGGGTATTATAAGTCAGAGGGGCATTATATGGGCACATGACAGGCGTGGGCTGTCCTGTGACCCCCACATATAATGCCCCATGTCCTGTGTTCCTCACATATAATGCCCCCATCATGTGCCCCCACATATAATGCCCCCTGACATGTGCCCCTCATATATAATGCCCCATGTCCTGTGCCCCTCGAATATAATGCCCCCTGTTCTGCACCCTCAGGGGGCATTATATGTGAGGTGCACAGGACATGGGGCATTATATATGAGGGGCACAGGACAGGGGGTATTATAAGTCAGGGGGGCTTTATACAGGCAGGTGGAGAGAAGCAAGTGGCGGCGGCGGTCTCTGGCACTGCAAAAGCCGCTACAGTTCATTGATTTAAAGCGCCCACTTTAAATCAATGATCTGCAGCGGCTTCAGGGGGGGTTGTTTGGAGAGAAATAGCCGATAATTTATACCGGAATATCGGTATAAATTATCGGCTATCGGCCTTAACCTCCACAGATTATCGGTATCGGCCCTAAAAAATCGATATCGGTCGATCCCTACTTAGAAGCCCCCTTTAGGTAGGAATAGTAGCTCAGTAGCCCCCATTTAGATAGGAATAGTAGCTTAGAAGCCCCCTTTAGGTAGGAATAGTAGCTTAGAAGCCCCCTTTAGGTAGGAATAGTAGCTTAGAAGCCCCCTTCAGGTAGGAATAGTAGCTTAGAAGCCCCTTTTAGGAAGTAACAGTACCCCCCCCATAGGTAATAAAAGTAGTCCCCTCTAGAAAGTCGAGTTAAAAAAAAAATCAAAACATACGTAACTGGCTTTAGCGTGGCGTGTCCTCTCCTTCTCTTCCCCTTCGGTCTGAGCTCCGACGCATTATGATGTCACTCATGTGCCAGAGCACAGAGCGCAGAGGAAGGCTGTCTGGGGCCTCTTGTTGGCTGCCTGCAAATCGCCGGCGGCCACAAGAGTGATTGACAGGGCGGGGAGCAAATGGCTCCTCGCTCTGTCAATCAGCCGAGCGCCACATTTAGCAATAGGCGCGTCTGTAAGACACGCTTATAGTTAAATAAGTTCTGGACCAGCCGGCCGGGCTTGCGCTTGGCACTGTCCCGGGCAAATGAGTGATGGACAGTCCGGCACCAATTTCATTTGGGGGGGCACATGGGGGGGGAGAGGACCCTCCTTGACGACGCCACTGGCCCCTGGGCTTGATTAGGGTGTGCCCAGGCACACCCGGCACACCCTGTGCGCACGCCTATGGTTAAATGCTTACTTCTTCAAGATGGTGGATGCCTGGGAAATGTCCTGTAATCACTAAATTCAATCAGAAAAGTATATCAGTACCCAGGTATTTATAAAAAAAAAAGGTTAAAAAGAATACACAAAATAGCAAGAGGTAATCAATAGAGAAGAAACAGTTTGTCAACCGGAGGTCAGACAAGTGGGGCAGACTGTCGGAAAGACATAGGTAAGGAAATAGAAAGGGTGATCAGCCTAGAGAAAGTTCACAAGAGGCAAAGCGATCAGGAACAAATAACATGGAGACTAGACTATAAGGTTAATGGACTAGACAGATATAAATATGACAGTGAAATAATATTCCTGTCTCAAATTTTTCCACACAGCAGCAGCTTTTTATTTCACAGACTTTACAGACATATCAGTAACATAAACCAGTCTAAAAATCCTATTTATATGAAAGAGGCCGAAGATCTAATGTGTATGAGGGTAGCCCCACAGTCTCTCAATAGTAGACGTTAGAGGAAAGAAGGATCAAATTATTGGCTGAGATAAATGGAATTTTAGGACATTCTGTAACTCTACTAGAAGATAAGCCACTGCCTGCACCTTTCTGTACCGGAGTATGCATGAATACTTGGCTTATTGGTTCATGCACATTTAACCCCTTGAGGGCACAGCTAATTTTCATTTTTATGTTTACATTTTTTCCTCCTTGCCTTTAAAAAGCCATAGCCATACACTTTTAGGGTACGTTCCCACCTGGCGTATTTTGCTGCATATTTGCTGCTTATTTGCTGCTGCGTATTTTCCTACCCCTTGACTTCAATGGGAAATAAAATGCGCAGCAGCAAATACGCAGTAAATAGGCAGCAAAATATGCCAGGTGGGAACGTACCCTTACACTTTCCATCCAAAGGGTCATATGAGGGTTGTAATTACATCACTCATTTTACAGCAAAAGCAAAAAAAAAATAATAATAATAATAATAATTTCCCAAAATTTGGGGTGTTTTGTTTCTATGCAGTGCACTTTATGGTACAAATTATATGTTTTCTGTAGGTCAATATGATTACATTGATACCAGATTGATATAAAGTATCTCGCATAAGTGAGTAAACCCCTCACATTTTTGTAAATATATTATTATACAGGGTGGGCCATTTATATGGATACACCTTAAAGGAGTATTCCAGGCCAAAACTTTTTTTTATATATCAACTGGCTGCGGAAAATTAAACAGATTTGTAAATTACTTCTATTAAAAAAATCTTAATCCTTCCAATAGTTATTAGCTTTTGAAGTTGAGTTGCTGTTTTCTATCTAACTGCCCATAGGAGCTGTGCAGTTCCTATGGGGATATTCTCCCATCATGCACAGCTCCCGGGATGTGACATCATCATTGAGCAATTAGACAGAAAACTTCAGAAGCTAATAACTATTGGAAGGATTAAGATTTTTTAATAGAAGTAATTTACAAATCTGTTTAACTTTCCGGAGCCAGTTGATATTTAAAAAAAGTTTTTGCCTGGAATACCCCTTTAATAAAATGGGAATGGTTGGTTATATTAACTTCCTGTTTGTGGCACATTAGTATATGTGAGGGGGAAAATTTTCAAGATGGGTGGTGACCATGGCGGCCATTTTGAAGTCGGACATTTTGAATCCAACTTTTGTTTCTTCAATTGGAAGAGGGTCATGTGACACATCAAACTTATTGGGAATTTCACAATAAAACAATGATGTGCTTGGTTTTAACGTAACTTTATTCTTTCATGAGTTATTTACAAGTTTCTGACCACTTATAAAATGTGTTCAATGTGCTGCCCATTGTGTTGGATTGTCAATGCAACCCTCTTCTCCCACTCTTCACACACTGATAGCAACACCACAGGAGAAATGCTAGCACAGGCTTCCAGTATCCATAGTTTCAGGTGCTGCACATCTCGTATCTTCACAGCATAGACAATTGCCTTCAGATGACCCCAAAGATAAAAGTCTAAGGGGGTCAGATCGGGTGACCTTGGGGGCCATTCAACTGGCCCACGACGACCAATCCACTTTCCAGGAAACTATTCATCTAGGAATGCTCGGACCTGACACCCATAATGTGGTGGTGCACCATCTTGCTGGAAAAACTCAGGGAACGTGCCAGCTTCAGTGCATAAAGAGGGAAACACATCATCATGTAGCAATTTCGCATATCCAGTGGCCTTGAGGTTTCCATTGATGAAGAATGGCCCCACTATCTTTGTACCCCATATACCACACCATATCATCAATTTTTGTGTTCCAACAGTCTTGGAGGGATCTATTCAATGTGGGTTAGTGTCAGACCAATAGCGGTGGTTTTGTTTGTTAACTTTACCATTCACATAGAAGTTTACCTCATCACTGAACAGAATCTTCTGATTAAACTGAGGGTCCTGTTCCAATTTTTGTTTTGCCCATTCTGCAAATTCAGTTCGCTGATCTGGGTCATCCTCGTTGAGATGCTGCAGTAGCTGGAGTTTGTAAGGGTGCCATTTGTGAGTAGCTAATATCTGATCTAATATGTTCGACTAATGCCTCTCTCCAGTGAGATGCGGCGAGTGCTACGCTGTGGGCTCTTGCTGAATGAAGCTAGGACAGCCACTGATGTTTCTTCATTAGTGACAGATTTCATGCATTCACATTTTGGCAAATCCAACACTGAACCTGTTTCACGAAAATTAGCAAGCAGTTTGCTAACTGTAGCATGGGAGATGGGTGGTCATGTAGGACGTTGTGCATTGAAATCTACTGCAATGACCCGGTTACTGTGTTCACCCTAAGCGGAGGCCCTCTATATAGTTCTATGGGAGAGCCGCGCTCTTGTGCTAATGCATGGGGGCTCCAAACAGGTGATCGCAGGGGGCACCAGTGGTCGGACCCCCCACGATCTAAAACTTCAGATAGGGGAAATGTTTTTGAGCATGAAACTTATCCTTTAATCAGGGTGCCTCTAGCTATGGCAAAACTACAACTCCCACCATGTCCACATTGCCAAAGGCATGCTGGGAGGTGTAGTTCTGAGATGAGGTGGAGGTTTGTAGGCACTCTCTCATTGATTCTTAACCAGGGTGCCTCCAGCTGTGGCAAAACTATAACTCCCAGTATGCCCACATTGTGTAGTATGGGCTAGCCAGTTCAGAGGACACAGCACAGACATTGGTATACAGTGACATAATACTGTGGGGCTATATACATTAGCTGTGCTGTACCCACTGCCCTGGCTGCTATATATATATATATATATAGCAGGTACCTCACACAGCTTAACAGTATAGCACTCTATACCAATGTCTGTGCTGTGCCCTCCGGCTGCCCCATACTGCATATACTACTTTGTATATAGTATAGGCCAGACAGGTCGTAGGGCACAGCACATGTTGACATTTCATCATGCATGCTGCCAGGCCCGGCCACAGTCACTGGGACTTCAGGACGGGCTGACCTCCTACTGACCTGCTGCTTTTTACAAACATGCCGGCCCCATTACAGGGGGATCCTGAAGCTTCTCTTACAGGTGGGGAGGCAGAGCCACAGAGGGTGTGAGGCGGTGAGGCAGTGTCCGTCTGTTGTCTGTCTGCAGTGAGCAGCCGGGGGGCGGGGGCAGGAGGTCAGGGAACTAATCAGTAGCAGTTTCTATGGCAGGTGACCAGCCCCAGCAGCCCTTTCTCTTAAAGTGGCAGAGGATCAGCAGGGGCTGGTCTGGCGCAGCGCTGGGGCTCGCCACCTGCAGGCAGGACGGATCCAGGACTGCTGTATAAAACTTCAATCCCGGCGGTCAGCCAGAGAGTGTGGTGCAACTTGCGCTAGTCAGGGCCCTGAGCGAGGCCCTCCACTAACGCGAGGACTGAGGCGGTGGCCTATATGGCCTTATGCTAGAGCCATCTATGCTGTCAGCTGGCCAGCTTGCTGCAGTCAGCCCAGGAAGCCTCATTCCTTCCGGCACAGCCAGCCTTGCGGCCGGCCGTGCGACAACCACTGTCAGGGGCCGGGCCAAGAAGTCTTCTTTCACTTGGTGCGGCCGGCCGTTCGGCAGTCAAGGTGATCGGCCCACCGGGGATTTTCATGGTATCCCGGTGGGCCAGTCCGGCCCTGACTACAAGTCCAAGCAAGCCTGAGAGGTTCCCTGTGTCCCGGTCACCTCTGTGGAAGTTTAATGAAGGAGGTCCCAGCACTCACCGATGCAAGCAATTTGATGTTTTATTATATATCCAAGTCACAGGACGCGTTTCGCCACTTAGCCTTCCTCGGCTGGGAAGGCTAAGAGCAGAGGAAAGCTAAGTGCCGAAACGTGGCCTGTGACTTGGATATATAATAAAACATCAAATTGCTTGCATCGGTGAGTGCTGGGACCTCCTTCATTATACTGCATTACTTTTTTCCTCGTGCACCACCCCCTTTCAGATAGTGCTGACCATTGCTCTACCACCTCTGTGGAAGTTGGCTATTTGTAAAGACTCTTATACTGCCTTCTTCAATAAAGTTCCAATCAAAACTCTGCTTTGGACTCTCATTTACCATATGCCGTTTTGGCTTTGTTGTCGGCGGTGCCCTACACCAAACAAGCACATCCTGGCGTCATGAACACTAGGGGTTAACAACATCTTGCCCCAGAGGTTAATACCATCTGGCCCCGCTACCTACACCACTACACCCCGTGGTCCCCGCCATACCCCCGATGCTCACCACAGATATATATCTATCTTATACGAGAACAGAACAAACAGAACAATATCACCATATCATGACTGAATAACAATGCCATATAACAGAATGTCTGAATAAACCATGACTGAATAAAGCCACCATACTAGAACAAAACAATAGCGCTATACCATGACTGAATAACACCAACATACCAGAACAGAACAATACAGCCATACCAGAATAGAACAATACCCCATACTGTGAGAATAACACCACCATACCAGAACCGAATACCCCCATCCAAGAACTGAACAATACCACTATATAATGACTTTATAACAACAGCATACCTTGACTGAATAACACCACCATATCAAAACAGAACAATACCACCATACCATGACTAAATAACAACACTACACCGTGACTGATAAACAACACCATACGGGAACAGAACAATACCGCCATATCATGACTGAATAACACCACCATACCAGAACAGAAAGTTACCGCCATATCAGAACGGAACAATACCACCATATAATGATTGAATAACAATGGCATACCTTGACTGAATAACACCACCATACTGAAACAGAACAATACCATCATACCGTGACTGAATAACAACACCATACCAGAAGAGAACAATATCGCCATACCATGAATGAATAACAACGCCATACCATAACAGAACAATAACCCCATACTGTGACTGAATAACAGTTTTTCCACAGTTTTTCCCTTGCTGTAATATTGCAATAATAGATAGATTACATACACTATATATACACACACACCCTGTGTGTATGCTTGAAAAAGGCAGTTTATTACTTTGGCAAATAAAGTCTTGTTCCATCTACCAGCCTGAGTCCTCAGCTATTTGGTGCTGTATCCACCCTGAATTTCTATATATATATATATATATATATATAATAACCCCCCACCATCAATGGTATATATATAATAGGTACGTCCCGATACCGATACTGGTATTGGTATCGGGACCGATACTGGACATTTGCACGAGTGCTTGTACTTGTGCAAATGTCCGCGATACCTAATCCGAAACCTGCTGGCTGGACTCCTGTCGGCAGGTATCATGGAGGTGCGGAAAGCTGCCTGCACTCTCCGCTCCCGAGCTATGCAGTACGCTCATCAGCAGAGTGCACATCATAGCCGACACCCGCAATAACCCTTAAGACGCCGCGATCAAAGTTAACTGCTGGTTAGCTCAGGGATGCTGATTGGGATCACCACGGTGTAATCGCGGTGTCCTGATCAGCTGTGAGGACGGCCAGAGGTCCCTTACCCTGCTCCATGCGTCTGATCGTCGCTTCTTTACTGCTGCCAGCCATGGCAGGCATTAGTAAAGGAGCGCCGATAACACTGATCCCTGCTATGCATTGGCAAAAAGTGGAAAACAATGTGTTAAAGGTAATAATAAATGTGAATTAAACCCTTCCCAATAAAAAATTTGAATCACCCCCCTTTTCCCCTTTTCAAAAAAGATTAAATAAAAAAAGATATATCTTTTTTTTTTTATATAAAAAAAGCCCTTTCTCTTATAAAAACTAAAAAACACCCCTTTTTCCTATTAAGGGTATGTTCACACGGGCGGATCTACAGCGTATTTTACGCTGCGGATCCACCGCTGAAGGACCACTACATGCTGCCTTTAGATGTGCCTGCTTGGAGCGGCAATACGGCGCTACGAGCAGACACACTGAATCGATGTGCGAGTAGCCGTGCATGCGCCGTTTACTTGCATACATCGTGGCCGCTCCCACTGCTCCATGAGCTAGGCCGAGAGTGGCCGCGATGTGCGAGTACACTGCGAATGCACGCTGCAACTCGCACATCGCAGTGTGTCTGCTCGTAGTGGCATATTGCCGCTCTGAGCAGGTAAGTCTAAAGGCACCACGTAGCAGTCCTTCAGCATTTCCCAACCAGGGTGCCTCCAGCTGTTGTAAAACTACAATTGGACATGCTGGGAGTTGTAGTTTTGTTTTACAGTTTTACAACAGCTGGAGGCACCCACCCTGGTTGGGAGACGCTGATATATATATATATATATATATATATATATATATATATGTGTGTGTGTGTGTATATATATGTGTGTGTGTGTGTGTGTATATATATGTGTGTGTGTGTGTGTATATATATATATATATATATATATATATATATATATATATATATATATATATACATATATAATGTACTGTGTGCATATAATAAAAAAAAAAACACCATCCATATCTCAGCGTTTTCCAACCAGGGTGCCTGAAATCCCACCTTTTCTCTTACATGGAAGGGCACTTATAGGGGCCGGACCAGTGAGGAAGGGGGGGTCGTTTAGACTTCCTATCTCCCTTTGGCTTTATCTGGAATGTGGCCGGACGGGGGGGGGGGGTTGGTGTGCGTCGGCACTGAGCGGTATCGGGTATGATTAAGCCGCACGACCAGAAGGGTAGCAGGACCTGGCGACCTGGCTGAGGAGCACTCTTTTACCAGCATACCAGCAGCAGACACAGCGGCACCCCCACAAGAGGAGCTCTAGGCGGCTGCCTACCTTGCCTATAGTTGGCGCCAGCCCTCAAAGTATGAACAACATTTATTATGGTGTCCACCAGTGCCATTGGTCGGTCAGGTAACACTGTCATACAGTTGCCTCAATGACATCTTATCAATCTCATATAATACTTCCACAAAGATGGACTGCAAAAATATTGCACCATGCAATACCTAATTGTCAGTACTATCAAATGCCAAAAAAATAACACCATACCATAAGTAATATCAACATACAGGTAGCAAATAACAACTCCATATAAAAAAGCTATCTAAAATCAGTATTAAAAAAAAACAAAAAAAAAACAACAATGTAATTATCTGTTATGCATATTTAAGGTGTCCATAAGTCAAACTTTCAAACCTTTTAAAGTATGATGTATTATCTCATAGACAAAAAAAGCGCAGCGAGCACCACCGTGCTGCAAATCCACACATCCAAAATCAGCTAAGGATACCCGACCCAAGTGTATCAATCTGGCAAAGGCAGTGTGACGCTACACGTCAAAGAATTCACAGCATATAGTATAACTTCACATAAAGAGAAAGAAAGAGACGGAGCGCTCACCGCTCAAGTTGCAGGCAGACCAGATTCAGGAATCCGCAGACCACATCGGTCCGAGCAGGGAGGCGGCAGATGGATCTGGGGGGGAGCTCAGACGTCGGGCCATGGACTGTATCACGCCCCTAGGCCCTTCGTCAGTGATCTGCGGATTCCTGAATCTGGTCTGCCTGCAACTGGAACAGTGAGCGCTCCGTCTCTTTCTTTCTCTTTATGTGAAGACTTTTGAAGTATGATGCTCCATTTATGAAGAATGGCTGATCTAATGTGACCAGATGAGTGTTTACATAGTTACATAGTTAGTATGGTTGAAAAAAGACATACGTCAATCAAGTTCAACCAGGGAATTGAAGTGTAAGGGGATAAGGGGAAGGGATGTAGTTTTATAATTCTGCATAAGCATTAATGTTGTTTTGTTCCAGGAATGTATCTAAGCCTGTTTTAAAGCTGTTAATTGTTCCTGCTGTGACCAGTTCCTGAGGTAGACCGTTCCATAAATTCACAGTCCTCCCGGTAAAGAAGGCGTGTCGCCCCTTCAGACTAAACCTTTTCTTCTCCAGATGGAGGGAGGTCCCCCTCGTCCTTTGGGGGGGTTTAACCTGGAACAGTTTTTCTCCATATTTTTTGTATGGGCCATTTATATACTTATATACGTTTATCATATCCCCCCTTAAACGTCTCTTCTCAAGACTAAACAATTGTAACTCCTTTAATCGCTCCTCATAGCTAAGATGTTCCATGCCCCATATTAGTTTAGTAGCGCGTCTCTGCACCCTTTCCAGCTCCACAGTGTCCCTTTTATGGACTGGTGACCAAAACTATACCGAATATTCCAGGTGAGGCCGTACCAATGCTTTATAAAGGGGGAGTATTATGTCCCTGTCCCTTGAGTCCATGCCTCTTTTTATACATGACAATATCCTGCTGGCTTTGGAAGCAGCAGTCTGACATTGCATGCTATTCTGTAGTCTGTGATTGCACTCCCCAATTGTAGGTCATACTTTTAATGAAAGTGAATAATACCAGTAGAAGGAACTGTTCCAAATGGAAGGGAGGAAAGTCTTAAATAGTCTGCATAGGAAGTTTAATATCCACATTCATATTAAATCTACATGACCTTATCCTTAATATTATGAGTTCCAATTCTTTAATTGAAATACAGTCTACATAAACAATACAATTTGTACTTACTTAAATGCATAAACAAAGTGCAGCATATTCAGAGAATTAAACAAATAATGACATTAATGGACTTGTTTCTTTATTTATGTGAGTCCATGCAGTGATCATGGTCAGTCAAGTTTACAATAGCAAAAACATACTTTTCCCAGGAAACTACAACCACATTCCATTTATATGTGCCTTATGTTTATGTATTGGATTTGCCTAATAGAATTATACAGAGATGACCTCATAAATTCACAAACCTTAGGACTGCTCTCCCTAAAAGACTGCCCTTTATACCCTCTTTCCCTCATACACTGCCCTTACCTCTGACTTACCTCTGTTCCCTGCTGTCCCGCTCTGTCATTGATAGATCCTGGCTGGACCAGGCTCTATCAATGGATCACAGAGCACACAGATTAATAGAGTTCAATAGATCTTTATTCATCTGTATGAGGAATCTAATGATTCCTCCTATAAGTGTAATAAAGTGTAAAAAATAAATAAATAAATAAAATAAAAAAGTTTTAATAAAAGTTTGAAAGACACATTAACCCAGTGGTCTTCAAACTGTGCCCCTCCAGAAGTTACAAAACTACAATTCCCAGCATGCCAGGACAGCCGTTGGCTGTCCGGGCATGCTGGGAGTTGTAGTTTTGCAACATCTGGAGGGCCACAGTTTGAAGACCGCTGCATTAACCCCTTCCATGTTAAAAGTTCAAATCACCCCCTTTTCTTATATAAAAACATGCAAACATAATAAAAATAAACATATTTGGTATCACTTTGTGCGTGATTGTACAACCTATTAAAATATAACATTATGTATCCCGTACGGTAAATGTAAAAAAATACCAAACCACAGATTTGCCATTTTTATAATATCCCAGAGAAAAAAAGTTAAAAAACGATTAAAAAGTCAGATCAATACCAAAATGGAATCGATACAAAAAACAGATTATGGCGCAAAAAATGAGCCCTCATACAGCCTGGTATGCGGAAAAAAATAAAGCTACAGGGGTTAAAAAATGGCAATTAAAAAAATTAGAAAAAGTTCCGAATTAGCAAAACATGACGTAAACGATACAAATCTGGTATCGCTGTAATCAGGCGCCTAAAGTATAAAACTAACATGTTACCTCAACCACAAGGTAAATGGCGCAGAAAAGAAAAACACTAAATCTGCTAAATTATCTTTTACTATTTCAATTTCACTTCCCTTAATATATATATATTTTTTGGTTCAGAGAATATGTTATTGAAAAATTAAAAGGTGTCATTATAGTAGGTAGTTATGGCTATTATAGGGCGAGGAAGAAAAAATGAGAGCGTAAAAGCGAAAATTGGCCCGGACAAGTGGATCGTCATGAGGGACAAGTACATTTTTCCCGTGGACAAGTAGTTTTTTTATAAAATTTCCACACCCCTGTATCCACTACCTCATATGCTTTCATCCATAATCCTTTCTTATTTATAGGTTTCCTTCCATAACTCCCAATTCCTCATAGACCTTTTTTCATCACCTCCTTTTCCTAATAGACTTCCCTCCATAACTACTTCCCTTACAGGCTTCCTTCTATAATTATATCTCCCTTCTAAACTTTCCTCTATATCTCCCTTTCCTTGATACATTTCCTTTCAAGCCTCCACTCTCCCTAACAGACTGCCTTACATGCCATTGTTCTAAGTCTTCTTTGCATTGTCTTCCTATTTCATATTTTCTCTCCAATTAACTGCATTCAGAGTAAGCCCCTAACGTGTAGAGAAGAAATCTGGTGATCTAAAACTTCAGCCTTTATTTATATAAAGGAGATATCTGGCCAAAAGTTGTAAAAATAAAAACTTTAATAAGTTATATCTAATGGTTAAGAAATTAGAAGATGGCACTCACCACAGATTACATTAGGTCACAACTAAGCACCCTGGACAGTATGAAACAACCCGTCAGCCATCTGTATCCTTGACCAATAAAAGTACTAATCTGTGGTGAGTGCCATCTTCTAATTTTGTAGGCAAAGGATATACCTACTGTTGATCCGGATAGAGCACCACCAGTCTTGGGGTTCCGTGATTCAAGAGCAAGGTGGGAACAGGGGCTATGCCGACCGTATTATTTTTCTTGTCTGGACTTTAATAAATTGTATATTTTAAAATCGGACCATGTAGCCCCCATAAACAGCCTTTGAAAATCCCTGTAGTTCCTGGTTCATGAATGGAGCTGATGAAAACTACACAGACCATCACCCCCTTCACTTGTTTCATGTGTGTTCAGCTTGATAAATCCCCACCTCTAATTTCCATGTTCCCAACCCCTGTCTTCTCCACACTGCTCTTAGTGTACTTGTCCCCCTTTAATTCTTCCCTCATCTCTGCTCAATACTGTGTGGTCACATGGTCACAAGTGCCTAAACTGTTGTATGCCTGGATCTATTACCTCAGGCAAATTTTCCACCATTTTTTTACACCAGATAAACTGCCACAGCTTTTTCCTGCATTTTGGCAGTTTTTCTGGCATTTTTGATGGTGTGTGGAACAACCAATTTTGTATCCTGTGGCAGTTTTTCACTGCCGTCAGGGAACCACTCTGTGGGTTGTATACAGGGTGTCTGTCCCATGGAGTGTAAGGAATGGTGATGCAGGGGGCATGAGCAGGAGATATGCTGGGCAGGAGATATAAAAAAAAATATTGGGCTCCCCGTTATTTACAAATCAGCCAGATACCAACCAAGCAGCAACAGCATGATGTTTCCAGGGTGGGTGAGGGACATTGTTATTGGCCCTCCCCAGCCTAAATAATGTCAGCCTGTTACCGCCTAGGCCCAGGAGCACCATTTTTGCTCCAGGCCTGTTGGTACCAGGTCTTCCTGGTACCTCTGTGGCGGAGGGTACCGGGGTAATAAGTTGGGGTCAGCGCTAGCTGTTTTACCACAACAAGCCTGTTTGGGAAGACACTGCCAGAAGGGTCTGTTCCCATTTTACAAAACATACAATGTGAACAGAGCCTTATTACTTACCAACTGCTAGCTTCTTCTGTAGCTTCTCCTTTAATAACGTTATCAATAAAGGCAATAACACCAAAGCAGGAGTCAGTACAAGTATATCTAGCAATCTATAGATCGCTGGAGATACTGTTAAGCCCCCAAAGGGTTAACAAGCACTGCTCAGCCTACAGAACAGGCTTAGATACAGAGTTCTGGGCTATATTACATTGTATAGGCTTAGCTACAATTCTCTGAGCAGAATCACACTGAATTGGCTTAGATACAAGGCTCTGGGCAATATCACACAGAATCAGCTAAGATACAAGGCTCTGGACAGTATCACACATTATAGGCTGCAGGTAGTATCACATATAATATACTTAGATACATTATTGTAAAGTTAGTATCACGTAAACTAGGTTGCAGGCATTATCATAAATATCATGCCTAGATACGCAAAGTTGTGCATTAATGCTTCCTTAGCTGCTGGGACATAAAAGTATGCTTCTTTTCCCCTTTCTGAGCTGCTTGGAGCTGCAGGGAGGAGCTGCCTTCACTTCTGGGAGCTGAGTGAGGTGTGTATGCCCTCAGCCAATCACAGCTGATCACACACTGAAGAGCCCTCAGTTCTTTCAGAGATGTTTTGAGAGCTGAGGAGAAGAAAGTGAGCGTATAACCCCCCCCCCCCCCACCTGGTCGGCTAAACCTAACTTAGCACACTCCCTCCAATGAATATTCATAGGCGAACTGGCAAAAATCAGGCAGGGAAGGCGCTAATAACAGATGTTACCAGGTGACATGTTGGGTCCAAAATGGCCGCTGAACCCAGAAAAGCGGTGCTTGACATTCATCATGTGTGCTAAGAACTACTAGACTTCCTTCCTAGAGGAAAAGCTGAGAGAAAAGGGGTATGTGCTTAGCAAAGATTATAATTGCGCTTTACAAAGTTATAAAACTTTAGCATGGGCAGCTATATAAATGTTATTTCATTTGGCTTGAGTTTCCCTTTAATCCAATAAAACACACCAAAAGTGCTTAGGGTTTACTAGGTTCTGGTTCAGAACCCGTGAAACTCTTGAGAACTTTTATGTGGTCACTTTTAAAAGTCATCTGGCAGCTGCAATTCAAATTTTAAACTGCACATAGCACCTTTCATATATCTGTCTGTGCCCCTGAATTGCTGAACATCTCCTGGCTCCACCTCCAATCCCTGTTCCTGCTTGATTGACAGTCAGCTGGAAGACAAGCCCGCTTCCAAATCTCACACACAACTACAGTTTGAATGCAGAGTGCAGGTACAAGATTTGGAAACAGGGAAACAGATTGTTAATCAAGCAGGGATAGGGGGAGTGAGGAGAAATTCCAACCCCTTAACACTTCAGGGCTAGGGAATGCTTTTTTGAGACTTTGTACCTGAAAATAAAAGCTTTTTTCTATGTTATGGAAGTATGGCCACATAGCCACATTTTCAGATTCCCTTTAAAGGTGGCCACATAGCTGATCAGAGAATATAGGGGCTTACTCTGAATTCAGTTCTGTGGAGGGAAAATAAATTGGAAGAAGGTTTGTCAGTCTTAAAATGTATCAGAGTGGGAGATACAGAGGAAAGTCTAGGGAGTGCAGAAGGTGCAGTTGCATCAGAGCCCCAGAACCTGGGGGCCCCATAAGGGTCTCTTGCTTTCATATTATGAGATCAGCATCATAAATCTAATGTTACAGTTGGGGCCCTGTTACATATTTTGCATTGCGGCCCAATGTCTTTAAAAATGCCTCTTTTGACCAATGAATTCTGCCTTCCCTCATGCCGGCTTGTATGACTTTCTGAGGGCTCTTCAGTGTGTGATCAGCTGTGATTGGCTGAGGGCATACACACCTCACTCAGCTCCCAGAAGTGGAGGCAGCTCCTCTCTGCAGCTCCATGCAGTTCAGAAAGGGGAAAAGAAGCATAGTTTTATGTCCCAGCAGCTAAGGAAGCATTAATGCACAACTTTGTCACATGTTGTTGTCGCGGGCTACTTTGAGGGAAGCAAGCTAGTAGTCTCCTACAACAAACTCCAGATCCCTGTAGAGGGTTTAAAGGAGTATTGTAGACAGTCGTCACGCCCCCTCCCATAGTCATTAATGGAGGGGCATTGCGTGACGTCACTAGGGGGTATGGTCATGAAGTCACGTCCCCGTCTCGGAGGCAGCTCCCGACACAGAATGTCGGGGGCTGCACTCAGATCACGGGGGTCCCCAGCGGCGGACCCCTGTGATCATATATCTTCCCCTATCAAAAGGATAGGGGATAAGATGTATAAAGCCGGAACAACCCCTTTAAAGGGTGCAAACCAGGCACGTTACCTATTGAGTTAATCTCAGGCCAACCTACAACTCTGCCAACAATCCAGAGGATTCACTACTACTACAACAACAACAACCATGTGGAGGTTGTGACACTAGTCACTAGAAGCAACTTGTAGACATTTATTAGATACTCTTACTTAAAGGGCTCTGTCTTGGTAATGTGGGTATTTTTGCCAAATGACAAACTCACTCTAGTTTACCCCCAACTGTTTATTCATGTTTAGGAGAAACCTCTGGTTTGCTTGAGAAGTACAATGGTGCATACATTACAAATGGCGACATTACAAATAGGACATGCTCATGCTTATGATGGTTACCTTCTTCCTGCATTTTTGGTTAGTTCCACATCTGACAACAAATACATTTACAGTAAAATCTTTATCAGGCGTGGCATGACTGTGAAGAATAGGGAATATTTTAAAGCAATTGCCCATGAGTACAGAAAGGGATTTCTGTATTACCACAGTACTATTTCATTTCATATAAAAACCGCAAGATTCAGCGCTGGCCCATTTCTTGTTATACATGACAATGCAGTTTAAGACAAGGTTTTTTGTGGTTTAAAATACTTTACATACCATTTCTGCAGTAAACAGTATTATAAAATAGCTGATCTAGATACATTGATCGGTTCTGAGAATATAGCACTAAAACGGCATCATGCGAGGTAAACTGATTGAATGTTTAGTCAGGCTTCATGGACCAAATAATACAGACGATCAAACATATTTTTCTTAATATTCAGAATTGCACACTTCTCCCGTTAAGCCCTTTTAGGAAAAAGAAAGACTGTGTTTTTTAAAATAGTTTTTACATATGAATCTATATTATGATTGCTTTTATATTGCACTATATGATTTTATTCTTATCCTACCTTTGCCTAGAAAAACCTGAATATGCTGTTGTGAATGAAATCCAGAAAATGTATGTAAAAATAGACTACTTATTATACTTGTATTTTTTAAATCTTTTCTACCCACAACAGAGATTTTTGCACAGATTTTAAATCTGTAGCTTGTCAATTTATATCAAAGGGAAATAAAATCTGCAATAAATCTGCAGAAAATCTGCCAGCCACTTCTATTTTCCTATTAGGCAATGTCAAACGCACAGTTAGCTTATTGCTGACATGCAATAATGTTATATGTGGTGTGCAGCTAGATATGAACAGGTATTATGGTCAGACTTGTAGTTACACAAGCAACAATATAGGTGTTAGATGGGACCTCACCCTTGCTTTCAGTCTCTGTCCTGTTAAAAAAAAAAAGTTAAAAACAGTCCTATTGTGCTTAGCTAAAGAAATCTTTACCAGTTGGTCCCCAGCACCCCCCAGGAAGTTAGCGCACTTATGGATGGTGAGTGGCAAAGTCCTAATGCTGGGTGTATCAAAGACAGGGTGAATTACTGTATTTATCGGGGTATACCACGCACCGGCCTATAACACGCACCCTCATTTTACCAAGGATATTTGGGTAAAAAAAGTTTTTTACCCAAATATCCATGGTAAAATGAGGGTGCGTGTGTGTGCGTGTATACCCCGATATACCCGCAGGAAAGGCAGGGGGAGAGAGGCCGTCGCTGCCCGCTTCTCTCCCCCTGCCTTTCCTGGGGTCTAGAGCACTGCTGCCGGCCCTTCTCACCCCCTGGCTATCGGCGCCGCTGCCCGTTCTGTCCCCCTGACTATCGGTGCCGCCGCCGATAGCCAGGGGGAGAGAAGCGTCATGCGCCACGCCGTTCAGCGCATAGCAACGACGCCGGGGACGCACGCCGGAGGCCTGCAGCAGCGCGGACCCGACTCAGGTAATTATGCCACCGGGGATGGGGGGAGGCAACGGGGCAGCGACGTCGGCAATGGGTGCCGCTGCCCCTACTCTCCCCCGGCAATGGGGCGCTGGCACCGATAGTCAGGGGGACAGAACGGGCAGCGGCGCTGATAGCCAGGGGGTGAGAAGGGCCGGCAGCAGCGCTCTAGACCCCAGGAAAGGCAGGGGGTGAAAAGCGGGCAGCGACGGCCTCTCTCTCCCTGCCTTTCCTGGGGGTGTATCGGCGTATAACACGCACACAGACTTTAGGCTAAAAATTTTAGCCTAAAAAGTGCGTGTTATACGCCGATAAATACGGTAGCTATGAAGCTCTGCTCCCAGATGGAGGCCTATTCTAGGTATCAGACAAGCAAAGGGCACTTCTCACAGCTTCTCTGAGGGCTGGGCCTTCACTGAGTACATGGGTCTTACTAACTAAATGTCAGCCTTCTGCTAAGAGAGGAGTTGGGCTAGGGAGACCCAACAGATTCTAATAACTTCTAGTGTGGTGGAGTTAGGGTGACGTGTAATGTAGACTTGTAGGGTGGGGTGAATATAACAAAGGTTCGTGATGCCAGGAGTGTTAACCCACCACACTCCAAGGTAAAGCGGTTGCCGGTGCCAAGCGCTGGGTAAAGAATACCTCCAATGCAAGGTTGGAGAAACCACTTGAAACTTTACTTGAGTAATTGCAGCAAGATAGTACCGACAGTACAGTTTAATAATAGTGCAATTTGGCTGAAGAATGCAGTATGAAACCACAGCTGCATTAATAGGCACTCTGGGGAAGATTTATCAAAACATGCGCAGAGGAAGAGTGGTGCAATTGCCCATGGCAACCAATCAGATCGCTTCTTTCATTTTTCACAGGTCTCTTTAATAATGAAAGAAGCAATCTGGTTGCCATGGGCAACTGCACCATTCTTCCTCTGCACAGGTTTTGATAAATCTCCCCCTCTGGGACTTGTAGGGGGACATTTATCATTGTTTGCTTTGGTGAACAAGTTCAGAAGTCACGGACAAATTTAATCCAGACCTTGACTCAGAGGCTGAAAGACCAGTAGCAGCTAATTCAGGGGTTGCTCACCAGAATCCAGGAGCTGGAGTCTGCCCGTTCTGTGATATCTCCTGTCCCCACTTCAGCTCCCTTGGAACCATAGGTTAATCTACCGGATTGTTTTTCCGGAAACCGGAAAAACTTTCAAAACGTTTTGTGAGAGTTGAAAATTATACTTTTGTTTGAGACCTTACACTTCTGGTACTGAGGCCCAGAGAGTAGGAATTATTATGTCCCTTCTGCAAGGGGTCCCTAAGAGTGGGTATTTTCCCTTGATCCTGATGGCCCTTAGTTGTCCTCATTGGATTCTTAGTTTGCAGTATTGGGTCTCTTGTACGGCGAACCTGCGAACGTATATGCTGAGTCTCAGCTGCGTACATTAAAACAAGGATGCAGACCACTTGAGGAGTACTGTGCAGACTTTAGAAAGTGGTGTGTGGCCTGTAAATAGAACACACCAGCTTTGGTTTGCCAGTTCAGATTGGGGTTATCTGACACCTTAAAGGACATGCTGGTAATTTACCCATCTCTTAACACCCCTGACCAAGCTATGATGTTAGCTGTGCGTTCGAATAGACGTCTTTGTGTTCTTCCTCTTCTGTCTCTCCTTTTTTGTATTACTCTTCTTCTGTCTCTCATCAACCTTTGTCCGAGGTGGAGCCCATGCAGATAGGGTCCATATGTACCCATATGTGCGCAGGAGATTTCTTCAACTCTATGGCCTGTGTTTCTGCTGTAGAGATGACACACATTTAATCAGATCCTGTGTCAAGGGTCCACGTCCAAGTGGTAATCGTGGAGGCCACTTGGGCGCACAGGTATGTGTTTCCTCACAAGCATCTAAGTCTGGCAGCATCCCTTTGGGTGGCATTTATGTATCTGTGGTCCATTCTGATTTGCCAATAAGGGGCGCTAATAAGCCAGTTGATATTGTAACATCTGAATCTGTGAAAAGTGAGGAGGTTACTGAAGAGGACTGTGAGGACACCAATGAGTAGTGTGACATAGAGGATGAGGATCCTATGGGGACTCTATTATTAGGGGGACAGACAGGGCGATCTGTCATAAAGACCGGGATCGCCGAACAGTGTGTTGTCTTCCTTGCACTCAAGTTCAGCACATTGCAGATCGGGTTGACAGATTTCTGGGTGGGACTGGAGAAGATCAAGCAGTCATGGTACACAGTGGCACCAATGACAAAGTAAGAGGTAGGTGGAGTGTCCTTAAAAATGATTTTAGGGACTTAGGCCGAGAGCTTAAGGCAAGGACCTCCAAGGTGATATTTGCTGAAATATTACCTATACCATGAAGCACACCAGAGAGGCAGCGGGAGATCAGGGAGCAGGCCCTACTGGGATACTGGGAAAATTCCCTGGGGCCGCTTTGAGATGTGGCTATTTTTTTCCCCTTCAGCGGCCGCCATGGCCGGATCATTGGCGCTCATGGAACACCTGATCCGGGCCCTGTGCCCGCATCGGGCCCCCGTCACATTAGGGACATCCCTGTGTCCCAAAAAATCTTTTCGGGACACAAGGATGCCCCGGTTACCTCTGTGTGGCCACCGGCCTCGCGTTAACTTTAAAAATGCAGGGGCCGCCGGGAAGTAGCCCCTATGGTGCCAGGGAATGTAACAAGGGGTACAGTGAGCCTTAACACCCCACAGGTGTTTGATAACTTTTCGTTAAAGTTGAATGTGTAAATTATTATTGTTTTTTTCACTAAAATGCTAGTTTTCCCCCACATTTTACATTTTTACAAGGGGTAATAGGAGACAGTATAGAGTATAGAAATATCCCATGTGTGGATGTCAAGTGCTCTGCTGGCGCACTACAATGCTCAGAAAAGAAGGAGTCACATTTGGCTTTTGGAAAGCAAATTTAGCTGAAATGGTTTTTGGGTGGCATGTCGTATTTAGGAAACCCCTATGGTGCCAGATCAGCAAAAAAAAAAAAAAAAAAACACATGGCATACTATTTTGGAAACTACACCCCTCAAGGAATGTAACAAGGGGTACAGTGAGCCTTAACACCTCACAGGTGTTTGACGACTTTTTGTTAAACTTGTATGTGTAAATGAAAATAACTTTTTAAATGATTATTTTTTTCACTAAAATGCTAGTTTTTCTCAAAATTTTACATTTTTACAAGGGGTAATAGGAGAAAATTACCCACAAAATTTGTAACCCCATTTCTTCTGAATATGTTAATACCCCATGTGTGGACATCAAGTGCTCTGCTGGCGCACAACAATGCTCAAAAGAGGAGGAGAGAGAATTTGTTTGGAATGGAAGTCAGGGGCCATCTGTGTTTACAAAGCCCCCCTTGGTGCCAGAACAGTGGACCCCCCCATATGTGACCGCATTTTGGAAACTACACACTTCACAGAATTTAATAAGGGGTGCACTTAGCATTTAAACCCCACTGGTGTTTAACAGATCTTTGGAACAGTGGGCTGTGCAACTGAAAAATTACATTTTTCATTTTCACGGACCACTGTTCCAAAAATCTGTCAGACACCTGTGGGGTGTAAATGCTCACTGTACCCCTTATTACATTACATGAGGGGTGTAGTTTCCAAAATGGGGTCACATGTGGAGGGGGGGGTCCATTCTTCTGGCACTATGGGGGCTTTGTAAACACATATGGCCTTCAGTTCCATGCAAAATTTCTCTTCAAAAGCCCAATGACGCTCCTTCTCTTCTGAGCATTGTAGTTCGCCAGCAGAGCACTTTACATCCACATATGGGGTATGTTCTTACTCAGAAGAAATGGGGTTACAAATTTTGGGGGGCTTTTTTCCTATTTTCCCTAGTGAAAATGAAAAATTTAGGGTAACACCAGCATTTTAGTGAAATTTTTTTTTTTCATTTTCCCATCCAACTTTAATGAAAATTCTTCAAACACCTGTGGGGTGTTTAGGCTCACTATACCCCTTGTTACATTCCATGAGGGTGTAGTTTCCAAAATGGGGTCACATGTAGGTATTTATTTTTCTGCGTTTATGTCAGAACCGCTGTAAAATTAGCCACCCCTGTGCAAATCACCAATTTAGGCCTCAAATGTACATAGTGCGCTCTCATTCCTGAGCCTTGTTGTGCACCCGCAGAGCATTTTATGCCCACATATGGGGTATTTCCGTACTCAGGAGAGTACGGGGGCAAAACCAGCATGTTATTGTAAATTTTTTTTTTTTTACACCAACAGGCTGGTGTAGCCCCCAACTTTTCCTTTCCATAAGGGGTAAAAGGAGAAAAAGCCCCCCAAAATTTGTAGTGCAATTTCTGCGGAATGCGGAAATACCCCATATGTGGCCCTAAACTGTTTCCTTGAAATACGACAGGGCTCTGAATTGAGCGCCATGCGCATTTGAGGATTAAATTAGGGATTGCATAGGGGTGGACATAGGAGTATTCTATGCCAGTGATTCCCAAACAGGGTGCCTTCAGCTGTTGATAAACTGACTGTCCAGGCATGCTGGGAGTTGTTTTTTTGCAACAGCTGGAGGCACCGTTTTGGAAACGCTGCTGTACGATACGTTTTTCATTTTTATTGGGGGGGGGGCAGTGTAAGGGGGTGTATATGTAGTGTTTTACCCTTTATTATGTGTTAGCGTAGTGTAGTGTTTTTAGGGTACATTCGCACTGGCGAGGGTTTACGGTGAGTTTCCCGCCAGGAGTGAAACATTTGCCACAGCTCAAACTTCAAGTAGGAAACTTACTATAAACCCGCCCATGTGAATATACCCTGTATGTTCACATGGGGGGACAAACATCAAGCTGTTTCAAAACTACAACTCCCAGCATGTACTGGCAGACCGTGCATGCTGGGAGTTGTACTTTTGCAACAGCCGGAGGCACACTGGTTGGAAAACCTTCAGTTAGGTTCTGTTACCTAACTCAGTATTTTCCAACCAGTGTGCCTCCAGCTGTTGCAAAACTACAACTCACAGCATGTACTGATCGCCGAAGGGCATCCTGGGAGATATAGTTATGCAACAGCTGGAGGTACGCAACTACAACTCCCAGCATGCCGAGACAGCTGTTTGGGCATGCTGGGATTTGCAGTTTTGCAACATCTGGAGGGCTACAGTTTAGAGACCACTGCACAGTGATCTCCAAACTGTGGCCCTCCAGATGTTGCAAAACAAAAAATCCCAGCATGCCCAGACAACAAACTGCTGTGTGGGCATGCTAGGAGTTGTAGTTTTGCAAGATCTAGAGGACCACAGTTTAGAGACCACTGCACAGTGATCTCCTAACTGTAGCCCTCCAGCTGTTGCAGAACTGCAAATCCCAGCATGCTAAAAGATTGCAGGAAACTTATGTTTTAACTGGCAGGGAAAAGCCCTCTAGTTGATATTCAGGGCATGCTGGGATGTTTAGTTAGTGATTGGACGGTCTAAGATTTTGTTTGTTCCTGTGTTATGTTTTTATTTATTTATCCTGCAACCTGTCTAATAAAGCTGGTGAGGAGCCAGACTTGCATAAAGAACTGTCGTTTGCCTGTTGAATGACGTAGAAATGTGTCCTGTGGTTTTGTCAAGACGGACCATCGTTTAGTATTGCTGTAGTGCATTTACATATATATATATATATATATATATATATATATATATTTAACTCAACGTGTGTGTATGTATGTATGTATGTATGTGTGTATGTTCCACAAAAACTTTCAAACGGCTAAAGATATTAACATGAAACTTGGCACACATGTTACTTATATGTCAGCAACAAACATAGGATAGGTGATTTAACCCTTACTCACCCCCATTTGCCAGGGGCGGGACTTATGTTTAAAGTCCCATGCAAGTCAATGGGAAATATATGTTACCGCATAACTTCCGAACGGCTGGAGATATTTCGATAATACTTTGTCACATGTTACTTATATGCCCACTTAAAATATAGGATACTGTATATACTCGAGTATAAGCCGACCCGAGTATAAGCCGAGACCCCTAATTTCAACCCAAAATCCCAGGAAAAGTTATTGACTCGAGTATAAGCCTAGGGTGGGAAATACCTCATTCCCCCATGTAATCATCCAGACCCGTCATTAACATCCTCATCATCATCCCCTTGTCATCATCACACACATCCCCCCTTCATCATCCCCTTATCATCCCACACATCCCCCCTTCATCATCCCCTTATCATCCCACACATCCCCCCTTCATCATCCCCTTATCATCCCACACATCCCCCCTTCATCATCCCCTTATCATCCCACACATCCCCCCTTCATCATCCCCTTATCATCCCACACATCCCCCCCTTCATCATCCCCTTATAATCATCCCACACCCCCCCTTCATCATCCCCACCCCCTTCATCATCCCCACACCCCCCCCCTTCATCATCCTCTTCTCATCATTCGCCCTCAGTGGTCTTCAACCTGCGGACCTCCAGAGGTTTCAAAACTATAACTCCCAGCAAGCCCGGGCAGCCATCGGCTGTCCGGGCTTGCTGGGAGTTGTAGTTTTGAAACCTCCGGAGGTCCGCAGGTTGAAGACCACTGCGGCCTTCAACATCATCCAGCCCCCTCTCACCCCCTTTAGTTCTGAGTACTCACCTCCGCTCGGCGCTGGTCCGGTCCTGCAGGGCTGTCCGGAGAGGAGGTGGTCCGGTGGGATAGTGGTTCCGGGCTGCTATCTTCACCGGGGGCGCCTCTTCTCCGCGCTTCCGGCCCGGAATAGAGGCGTTGCCTTGACAATGACGCAGAAGTACGTTGGCAATGAACGCACCTCTGCGTCGTTGTCACGGCAACGTGACTATTCTGAGGCCGGGCCCGAAGCGCTTAGAAGAGGCCTCCCCGGTGAAGATAGCAGCCCGGAACCACTATCCCACCGGACCACCTCCTCTCCGGACAGTCCTGCAGGACCGGACCAGCGCCGAGCGGAGGTGAGTATTCAGAACTAAAGGGGGTGAGAGGGGGCTGGATGATGTTGAAGGCCGCAGTGGTCTTCAACCTGCGGACCTCCGGAGGTTTCAAAACTACAACTCCCAGCAAGCCCGGACAGCCGATGGCTGCCCGGGCTTGCTGGGAGATGTAGTTTTGAAACCTCTGGAAGTCCGTAGGTTGAAGACCACTGCGGGTGGGGGAGTTCACTCGAGTATAAGCCGAGGGGGGTGTTTTCAGCACGAAAAATCGTGCTGAAAAACTCGGCTTATACTCGAGTATATACGGTAGTTATTTAACCCTTAACTACCCCCATGTGTGAGGGTCAGGGTTTTTGTTTAAAGTCTCATGCAAATCAATGGGAAATGTATGTTCTCATATAATTTCCGTACGGCTGGAGCTATTTCAATACCTGGTACACATATTACGGGTAGGGATAGGAGGTCGGGATAGGAGGTCGGGATAGGAGGTCGGGATAGGAGGTCGGGAAAGGAGGACAGGAAAGGAGGACGGGAAAGGAGGACGGGATAGGAGGACGGGATAGGAGGTCGGGATAGGAGGTCGGGATAGGAGGTTGGGACAGGAAGTCGTGATAGGAGGACGGGATAGGAGGTACGGGTCGGGATGGGAGGTTGGGATAGGAGGTCGGGATAGGAGGTTGGGATAGGAGGATGGGATATGAGGATGGGATAGGAGGTCGGGATAGGAGATCTGGATAGGAGGTCAGGTAGGAGGTCGGGATAGGAGGATGGGATAGGAGGACGGGATAGGAGGTCTGGATAGGAGATCGAGATATGAGGACGGGATAGGAGGTTGGGATAGGAGGTTGGGATAGGAGGACGGGATAGGAGGACGGGATAGGAGGACGGGATAGGAGGTCGGGATAGGAGGTCGGGATAGGAGGTTGGGACAGGAAGTCGAGATAGGAGGACGGGATAGGAGGTACGGGTCGGGATATGAGGACGGGATGGGAGGTCGGGATAGGAGGTCGGGATAGGAGGTCGGGATAGGAGGTTGGGACAGGAAGTCGTGATAGGAGGACGGGATAGGAGGTACGGGTCGGGATGGGAGGTCGGGATAGGAGGTTGGGACAGGAAGTCGAGATAGGAGGACGGGATAGGAGGTACGGGTCGGGATATGAGGACGGGATGGGAGGTCGGGATAAGAGGTCGGGATAGGAGGTCGGGATAGGAGGGTGGGATAGGAGGGTGGGATAGGAGGACGGGATATGAGGATGGGATAGGAGGTCGGGATAGGAGATCTGGATAGGAGGTCAGGTAGGAGGTCGGGATAGGAGGATGGGATAGGAGGATGGGATAGGAGGACGGGATAGGAGGTCTGGATAGGAGATTGAGATATGAGGACGGGAAAGGAGGTTGGGATAGGAGGATGGGATAGGAGGATGGGATAGGAGGATGGGATAGGAGGACGGAATAGGAGGACGGAATAGGAGGACGGGATAGGAGGACGGGATAGGAGGACGGGATAGGAGGTTGGGACAGGAAGTCGAGATAGGAGGACGGGATAGGAGGTACGGGTCGGGATATGAGGACGGGATGGGAGGTCGGGATAGGAGGTCGGGATAGGAGGTCGGGATAGGAGGTTGGGACAGGAAGTCGTGATAGGAGGACGGGATAGGAGGTACGGGTCGGGATGGGAGGTCGGGATAGGAGGTTGGGACAGGAAGTCGAGATAGGAGGACGGGATAGGAGGTACGGGTCGGGATATGAGGACGGGATGGGAGGTCGGGATAAGAGGTCGGGATAGGAGGTCGGGATAGGAGGGTGGGATAGGAGGGTGGGATAGGAGGACGGGATATGAGGATGGGATAGGAGGTCGGGATAGGAGATCTGGATAGGAGGTCAGGTAGGAGGATGGGATAGGAGGATGGGATAGGAGGACGGGATAGGAGGTCTGGATAGGAGATTGAGATATGAGGACGGGAAAGGAGGTTGGGATAGGAGGATGGGATAGGAGGATGGGATAGGAGGATGGGATAGGAGGACGGAATAGGAGGACGGAATAGGAGGACGGGATAGGAGGACGGGATAGGAGGACGGGATAGGAGGTTGGGATAGGAGGTTGGGATAGGAGGACGGGATAGGAGGTTGGGATATGAGAACGGGATATGGGGTTGGGATATGACAACAATATATGAGGACGGGATATGAAGTCAAAAGCTTTCTCCTTTGTTGAACCGGGCAACGCCGGGTACTCAGCTAATATATACACAAATACGTACGTACAATACATTTATACAGGGCCGCCATCAGGGGGGTACAGCCAGTACTCCAGTAAGGGGCCTGAGCTCCGAGGGGCCCCGGGCCCCAGCTGCACCCCCCTTCAGCAGCCTGCAGCCCCAGTACAGAAGCAGGAGACCACTGATTAAAGCGGTCCCCTGCTCCCAGGGGCAAACAGAAAAGGCCCACAGCTACCAGAGACATTTTTTCTTAAAACCTGTGGCATGTTGTACCTGTAATATCAGCGCAGGGGCCGACGCTGCGCTGACTATCTGGTACAAGAGCAGAGGAGGAGAGCAGAGAGGGACGCCCCTCACCTCCCCTCACACTATATTGGTGGAGCAGGATCACATGCTTTGTTTTTCCTGCTCCACCAAAGACCCTGACACTCGGTTGCCACTGGGAATAGGAAGACTACCCATGCCTAGGGAAGGCATCCATTAATCAAAGTAAGTTACTTTCTGGGGAGTTTGCAATTTGGGGATTAGTGGGAGATAAATAGGCAATATCTCATGCAACAGCTGGAGAGATCTTGGTTGAAAAACAATGAGATAGTGCCTATTTACCTCCATCTCATTGTTTCTAAACCAGAGTGCCCTCAACTGTTGCAAAACTACAACTCCCAGCATGTCTTTGACTGTGTGGGCATGCTGGGAGTTGTAGTTTTGCAACAGCTGGAGGCACCCTATTTGGGAAACACTTTAATATCTATATATTTATTTATTTATCCATCTATCATCTGTCTTTCTCATATCTCTCACTAGATGCCGGGACTGGTTGTGGGCCATATCTACTGTATCTATCTATCTATCTATCTATCTATCTATCTATCTATCTATTTATCTCATACCTATTTATCTATCTATCTCATATCTATCTATCTATCTATCTATCTCATATCTATCTAACTAATTTTTTTTTCATGGTTGGAGTACAAATGTAAGGGAGGAGTACAAAATCTCAAATAGTGCATTTTTTTTCAAGATATGTTTGTATATTTGAAATATGTTTAATTTCCCATAATGCATCAGTTAATCTTTATGGTAAAACCTTTTTAAAATTATTGGCTACATAAGGACGACACTTATTTCTTTTCTAATTTGTATGGTATGATTTTGAAGACTGCTAATTTCTAATAGGTATTTTTCTCCAGCCTATTACCCTAGAAAACACAAGGAAGAACATGTTTGCATGATGATGGGAAAATATGTATCGATCCTAGAAGATGAGAATTTAGCTGATTGATATTTATTGACTGTTAATACAAACTAGTTTTATGACTTGCACTGTGAATTGTGGCTGACAAAATATGAAATGTAAATATGATTAATGTTAATGACTGGAATGCATTTTAATGCCAGCAGAGATCTATGATGCTCTTGTGAATTAGTAAAGCATTTAACCATCTTTTATTTGCTTTAAGGTTGCTTGGTAAGGGGCATTTAGATGACATTATGTGACCTCTTAAACGCTTCATAATCTCCAAAAAATGTTGAACTGAAATAAGCTCAACAAACAGGATCCCTTGAGTAACAATTCCCATGGGCTCTGTAAAATATATAACTCTGTATTAACTGGTGGTCAGAAACAATAAATAGCATTATGGGTTGGGTTTTGGTGACCATATGTCTTTATGATGTTTTGACATGTTTTTCTCACAATTAAAGAAACTTATCTCTACTGTTTTGCATCAATTTCTTAATAAACCAATATTAAAATATTGTTAAAGGGAACCAATCATCAGATTTTACCCTATATATAATCCTTGGCAAGGCATTATATAGGGTCAAATCTTTATCCTCACCATCCCCGGGGGACACTCCTGTCCCCAGGGATGGTGAAGATATGAGCTTATAAACTGCTTCATGCCTGTAAGTAGTCCCCTGGGCGGGGAGCACTTCTCAGCTAGTCCCTCCGCTTGATTGATGGGCCGCGTCATCGCTCTGCTCGCTAAACAGATGGAGCAGAGCAATCAAGTGGAGGGGGCGTCGCTGCTGGTCGAAGACACAGGACTAAGTGAGAGGAGCTCCCCGCCCAGGGGAATACTTAAGGGGCTGGCGGTGTATATAGGTTCATATCCTCACCATCCCTGGGGGCAGGAGTGTCCCCCGGGGATGGTGAGGATAAAGATTTTACCCTATATAACGCTTTGCCAAAGGGTAAAATCTGATGATTAGTTCCCTTTAAAAGAATTTCCTGATTTTTATCAAGATAAAGCATAATATTTTTGTAACAAAAAGTTACACAAGTTTCAAATAAACATTGTGTGTTAATTCATCATCATTTTCAAAATGTCTGTTTGCTGTAGTTGAATTGAAACATTCAAATTCAGAGGATAAATACTCACATAAATACTTTTCCCAACTATAATCTTATATAGTTGTTATAATAAGCTTTCCTACTGCGTCTTGTATGCCACAAACATTGCTTTCATTCTTGTGTGTGCTGTATGCAAATTATCCCTAAGCAGGTATCGGGGTGGAGAGCAGGGTGCAACGAAGCATGGCGCCATGCCTGCAATCGGCTTTGTCCGAGCAGTGAGCAATGTAGAAGCCTCTTTACCTGTGAATTGCGCTTGCAGAATGTGACTCATTGCACCCTTCTCCCTACCCCGATACCTTCTTGAAGCTAATTTGCATATGCCACTTACATAAATAAAATTATTATTGCTGCAATTTTGGATAACTGAAACTACTCTACAGGACGGAGAGAAGCTTGAATGTGACCAAAGCTTCATTCCCCTGGGCACAGTAAATGCAGTCATATTAACCCTTCACACTCTGAATACCTCAGCGTATGCGATTAAAGTAGTGCTGTGCACATAAATACATATGCAAATCACATGTTTGGTAGAGGAATGTAAAGGTATAACTAAGGCCTTTCTGTGAGGCCGAAGTACTTCACCTGCACCTGAGTCTGTATGTTGTCTTTCGTGGCTTCTGAATAAATATACCGTTCCTGAGTCTTGCACTGGACATTCCATTTTTTCTTCAGGACCATAAAGGTGTATCATTTGCAGATGTCTTTGAAGCATTTAGATAAAATGGAGAACATAAAGTGCAAAAGATTTAGATAAATGCTTTTGGAAAAAATTGTGCTAGCAACGTTTTTTTTTTAATCCAAATGCAAAGCAAATGAAAATAAGAGAAATCTTTGGCCTTCTAAACATGGTCAGTTACACTTGCACACTGTTTTGGAAGGTACTCAGCAGGGCAGTTGTTTCAGACATGTTGGAGAACTAGACACAGATGTTCTGTAAATGCAGGCTTGCCGAAATCCTTCTGTCTCTACATGTAATCCTGAAGTTTTAATGAAGTTGAGATCAGGGCTCTGTGGGAGACAATATAAGGCTGCATTCACATCTCATTTTTGCAATACGGTTCCCGTATCCGGTTTCAGTGAAAAAAACATATTGCAAACCGTATGTATAGACATTTTATAGAAAACCGTATGCCAAACGTAGCATCCAGTTGTGTACGTTTTGCATCATTTACGGTTTTATCAGTTTTTTTCCCGTACACAAAACCATAGTCTAAGACGGTTTTATGTCCGGGTGAAAAACCGCATACAACCCGTATACGTTTTTTTTTTTAAATGGTGGTCTATGGAAACCGTACTGAACCGCATGTGCGTACAGTTCCATCCAATTTGCACAATACGGTTTTGCAGTTTGCACATGCGCAGTGCACGCCGAATGTTCTTCCAACAAATAGAACAAGAACTTTATTTAATTAAGGACAAACATAAAACCGTATCCATTTTTCCCCCCAAAAACGTATTAAGCCGTATGCAACTGGACATCTGTTTTCAAACCGTATATGGTTCAAAACCGTACAGAGGTCTATACGGTTGTACACGGTTGTATACAGTTCGGTCCGGTTTTGAGACATATTTTATTTTTATTTTTACAAAACACCTGATACAGGAACCGTATTGCAAAAACGAGATGTGAATAACTCTTAAGAATCCTTTTTTTTTTTTACACTGAATATAGTTCTTAACAGCATTGGCTATATATTTGGAGTCATTGTCCTGCATTAGAATGAAGATTTCTCTGCCATTCAGATGTCTCCCTGATGTAAGACATTCTACTTTGCAGCATTTTTCACATACCTGCCTAAAACTTTAGCCTAGTACTCTATATGAGATAAAGAGTATATGCATAAACAATCTGATAAACATACAGATAGATTGCCTTGTAAGATATCCAGATCTTGACCCTTTTCAACATTGTATGACATGCTGATATGGGCACTATATGGCACTGTTATTTGCACACTTTATGGTAATCTAATTTGCAAACCGCATACTATTCGTGCACACTGCATGGCACAGTATGATACTGTTATAAAAAAATGTTTGGCATGAGCATACAGACATTGTATGATCTGTACGGTACTATTTTTGGACATTTTATAACACTGTAATTTGTGCATTGAATACTACTGTGTGGTAGTAGTATTTGGACAGGAAGATTTTTTCAAAACCTGTGTAGAGGAAGAGCAGTCCAGTTGCCCATAGCAACCAATCAGATTGCTTCTTTCATTATTCTGATACTTTTTTGTTTAAAAAGAAGAAATCTGATTGGTTACTACACAGGATTTCATAAATCTCCACCTATATGACTGTTGACAACTACAGGATGGAATTATTTTCCTTCATTATTGTAGGCTGAGGAGATATGAGAGTCATATTATGGGGAACCAAGGAAATGCCTTGGACCCTTGGTTTTCAGAAAATCGTGTTGAAGACCACTGCTTTAAACAATTGTTTATCTTACATTGAGTTAAAATGTCAACATAATTATTGTTTATTTTAATTGTTCAGAATCTAAAAACTAGAATAAAAAATATCTTACTTATGCACTTTTTACCATCAGTAAAACATTTGCAGGTTCCCTGATGCCTCTTACTTTCTCTTGTGTAATTCCCATGAGGTCCTCTAATCCTGACACAGTCCTATTGTGAAATATTCATGCACTCAGCAAATGCATTGATGCTAGTGTGATAAATTTACAAGAGATGTAGCTAGTTATCTCATACATTAACGTTAGACTTATGGTCTTTGGAGTATAAGGGACTGACCATGCATCCATTATTTAGACAGGCTGTTATACGTCAGCTTCAGACCCATTTTCCTTTTCATTTGAGCCAATGGGAATAAGTAAATATTGACCTCTCAAAGTGAATTATTGATCAAAATGTTTTAGGTGAACTGGCCTCATAGAATTGTTAAGATATTATATGACGATATATAACTGTGTATTTTGGTGAGTCAGAATGCCATATCTATTGCATAAAATTCTGTGTCACCTTGACAAGGATCTGCGTCTTCTAGAATTCTAGCCTCCCCCTCCACTTTTACCACTACTTCTTTTACATATCACAAGGCAAGTCTCTCACAGCCCCATCATAATTTAATATTATCTCTGCATTGACACTGATTATCGGAGAGAGTAGCAACATTTAATCTAATTTTTTTTACGCATTCAAGAATTTATTGGGACAGCAAAAACAGGGTGTGATGACTCGCTTTTGCAAATAGGTGCGGTTGCAGTATAGAGGCAAGGAAGCAGTATTTTCCTAATCAAAGTTCACTGTTTAATTCACACTTGTCACACAGCAAACAGTCTTTAAATGCAGAACAAAGGAAAACAAACAAAAGTCCACCAGTATGCCTTAGGTGTTTGTTCCCACCTCTGACCATGCCATGCGGCATCAAGCAAGTCTTTTGCAGGCCTTCAGGCAGGCTGCTCACCAGCTTCCAACCTTGGAGCAAACTTAGGGAAGAACTCCACTCTCAGCTCTCTCTGGCAGTGTGAGCTGCAACTAGCAAATCCCCCTCAGCTGGTGAAACATGCTGCCTTTAAGGCCAACAAAAGGTGGCCTGTATTGTGGGGAATGACCCCCACCCTGCACTTGGTCATTCCCAGTAAGAGCCATCCCGGATTGGCCTTCCAGCCATACTACGGCCACAATGTCAGACTGCATCGCAGCACAGACACGGAATAATACCGGCTCTTACTTCACCAAGGCCAGGAGCCTTGGTGACACATTTCGCCCATCCACCACAATGCCTTTCACCTTATCACAAGGGGTACAGAAAAAAGAAAATGGAAGGCAGGCAAGACGAAAAATATAGCAATGGTCAAATACAATCCACCTCACGCAGAAGGGGAAAAGAAACATGACAGGTATATGGCATAACATAAAACACTACAAGACCATCACATGTTGAAGAACAAAATCAAGATAGAAATTCTTGTACAGCTGCCTTGGCAGGTCTCAGTACCCAAAACATTAAACCAGTAACAAGTCTAAACTGTGAACAAGGGAAGAAGGGGGTGGAAGGCACAGGGAATGTAAAGCAGGGGAGGTGGGAAAGGAAGTGGTGGGATGAGTTAAGGGAGGGGGGGGGGTGGGAGGGTCAGGAGGGCAGGGAAGGCAGTGCGCAGAGGAGGTGAGCAGAACACAAGAAGAAGAGACAGGTTACAGAAGAGCAGTAGAGGCTGTGGTAAGGCCGTATTGCAAGAACTGAGGGGAGGACACAAAGTCTAACCATGGACACCAGCGCTGGAGAAAGGTGTCCAACATGGCATTGAGCTCCGCCAGACATTCTTCTAGACTTTGAATGTCTAGGACCTCACGGAGCCAGTCCGTAACAGAGGGTTGGGAAGTAGACTTTCACCTTCTGGGGATAACCCTTCTAGCCACCACCAGAAGCAAGCATGTCAGACCCTTTTTCATGGTCCCCGGTGTACCCGGAAACATGGAGAGTAGCAGGACCTGAGGGGAAGGGGCAAGCTGAGTGCCCGTAATGTCAGCAATGAGTGAGCGTATAGCAGACCAGAATGTTGTCAGGTAAGGGCAAGTGAGCCAGATGTGAATAAGTGTACCACCTGCTTGTCCACACCTCCCACACGCGTTGGGGACGGAAGGGTAGAACAGATGAAGCAGGGCCGGGTCCCTATACCATCAGGAGAGCAGTTTATAGTTAGTCTCCTGCAGAGCCACTGAGGACTTATGACAGAGCAGGAAGGAGGTCTCCCATTTCGATATGCCGGGGGTGCAGCCAATCTCCCAGCCCCTCTGAAAGGGAAGGAGAGTCCGGGAGTCAAGACTATGGAGCAACAAATAAACTAGGTACACTAGATGGATGGGCCTCTCTGAGCTTAAACAGATACCTTCAAAGGCTGTCGGCTCCCGATGGAGATTGCCAGTGACTCGCCATGTATCGTAGAAGTGCCGGAGTTGGGCATATTGGTAGAAAAATAGTGGGGAGGGGGCGGTTTCCCCCAGAATTTCAGGCAGGGTTCTCAGGGAGGAGGACTGGAGGATTTGGATTATAAGTAGGTGCGTGCTCGAGGGGGAGTTCAGAAAGCCCCCAGGAGAGGAGCCAGGAGAGAAGTCAGGGTTGCCCATGAGAGGAGTCAGGGGCCCCAGCCATGGGTGTTTTAAATAGGCAAGTCTTAACAAGGTGTTGCAAGCTGGTTTGGAGAAGGGCACAGGAAATGAGTGGTAGAGAGGTCAGAGTACGCTTAGTCCAGTACGCTGGACGGATCCAGGGCAGGGAAGTGAGTGGGAATGGTGCAAACGCCAGTTCAAGCCACACCGAGTTTTGAATGGGCAAAATGAAAACCGTCCAGTCGTAGCTGCCACATAGTAAGTAAAAGGGTCTGGGTAATTCGGTGGTGGGAGTTAGACCAGACAAACTTAGTAGACAAACTAGTCAAGGGCCGGAAGAAAGCTTTGGAGAGTGCAACGGGTAGAATCTGAAACAGGTAAAGCAAGTAGGGGAGGAGGTTCATTTTCAGTATATTAACATGTTCGATCCAAGAAAAATCCTTGCGGTCCCACTTAGTTAAATCTACCTTAAACCCCAGATCCCTTTGGGCAGTGACACCTAGATATTTGAAGGAAGAGGGATGCCACACAAAGGGGAAGGAGGTGCTGAGGTGTTGGACCACAGCAACTGGAAGGGAGATATTCATAGCAAAGCTTTTAGTGCAGTTTATCTTGTAGTTGCTCAACCTACCAAAATCCTCCAACTCAGACAGGAGGGCAGGAAGCAAGCTCTTCGGGGCAGAGATGTACAGCAGAAGGTCATCAGCGAATGCAGAGCATTTAAAGTGTAGGTCCTTCACCTGGACACCCTGTATGGACATATTTGAGCAGATAGCCTGCAGTAAATGCTCCATCACTAACATGTAGAGCAGCGGGTAGAGGGGGCAGCCTTGGTGGGTGCCGTTACATATCAGGAGGGGAAAGGATAGGGCTCCATTAATCCTAATATGGGCTGTAGGGTTATGATAAAGCGCCATGATATGACTGAAGGCCAAGGGGCTAAGCCCCAACTGTTCCAGAAAACCCCTCCGGAATCCCTAATCTACCTGGTCAAAAGCTTTTTTGGCATCCAGCGATAGTACCATACAAGGGAATCACATGGATTGAGCGTGATGGAAAAGGGAGAATGTTTTCAGCGTATTATCCCGGGCCACTTGTGAAGGGACAAAACCTACCTGGTCCGGGTGTATCAGGGACCCCAAGAGGGGGTTAAAGCGCAGTGCTATCAATTTTGCATATAATTTTGCATCAGCATTAAGGAGGGAAATTGGGCGGTAACTGGGACAGAGATTAGGGTCCTTACCTTCCTTAGGGATCACTGATAAATGCAGATAAAAAGGAAGCAGGGAACGGAGAGGAGGGAGAGATGGCGTTAAAGGCGGCCAGTAGGAAGGGACTAAGGTCGGCTTGGAGAGTCTTATAGAACCTGGCAGTAGTCAGGTCCTGGGGATTTCCCCATAGAGGAAAGGGAAATGGCTACTTCCAAATCCTCCGCCAAAAAGGGCCAATCTAAATCAACGAGGACAGAGGGGGACAGAAGGGGCAATGCAGTGCGTTGGAGGTGCGTAATGACATCAGGTGCAGCGGGACACCACCTGTTTCAGAGAGGTCATATAACTGGGAGTAGTATGCATGGAAACAGTCAAGAATGCGAGTCGTAAGGTGTTCCACACGACCTGCTGCATTTTGATAGATAAATCCGACCCGCTTTATTACCCCATTCATAGCGGGACGAGTCACAGATCAGCCTATAACAGTTATGTTTATGATCAAGGAGGGCCTGGACCTCCCTACTTACCCTGTGGGGATCCCGGAGAACGTCCTCAGCCAGCAATCATTTATGCTGTATTTCAAGGGTGTGGAGCTGATCAAGGTTGCGAATGGCTTCACATTTATGCCAAGCGCCATGTTTAATAAGCACTGCTCGGAGCACGCATTTCTATGCCTCCCATTGAGTCTGTGGTGACGTGGTATCCGCTGCATGCGCAGAATCAAAAGTAGACACCGCTGCCTTAAGATCGGCAAGACACGGGACATCATTTAGGAGCATCTCATTAAGATGTCAAGTGAATTCCCCCTTAGGAAGTGCAGGGAGAAGTAGGGTACAAGAAACCGCCACGTGATCCGAATGAATAATCAAATCATTGCCAGACGTTTCAAGAGAAGGGAGAAAATGGTGGGAGGGAAACAAGAACGTATTAGAGTCTGGAGTACACTCCCCTTGTGTGCGAGTAAAAGGTGAAGTCCTTATCCGGGGGGGTGGAGCAGACGCTAGGAGTCACATAACTGGTGTCTATGCAGTGATTTCCCGATACCCCTCAGAGAAGCAAAGGAGAGTGCACTAGAGCCCTAGGACGGGTCTTGAGAGGGGTCGAGGGCAACATTAGAATCTCCAAAGACTATCAGGGTACCCTGAAAAAATAAATTGAGTTCCTCCAGCCCCTTCTTCAGAAAAGACCGCTGACCATGATTAGGGGCATACAAGGATGCAATAGTATATTCTCAATCCTGGATGGAGCACTTCACGAACACATAACGGTTTCCTGGTCTACACGGGTATTTAGCACCTGGACTGATAAGGACTTATGAAAGAAAATAGCTACGCCCTTCACCTTCTGCACAGGCACACTACTATGAAATCAGGTTAGGCACTACCGGTTACGGAATCCCAGCAACTGGTCCCGGCGTAGATGGGTTTCTTGTAAGCACAATATCTGTCACCTTTGTTTATGGAAACTATACAGGACCTTTGCTCATTTCCCAGGGACAGCTCAAGATAAACAGTACACCCATATTTTCAATGTCTCTTCCATAGCATCTCTCAGTTTGCTCTTCAGTATACCATTATGTCTTTCTACGAGCCCTGTTGACTGGTGTTATGCACAGTGATTTTTTACTTCTATACCCATTACGTCTATTAGGTGTTTTATAGTTTGGTTTACAAAATATGGACCATTATCACTATAAATCTTTTCTGGAATCCCAAATTGTGGAAAGATGTCTTTTAGTAAAGCTTTAGATACTGTTAGGGCATCAGCACTTCCTGTGGGAAATACTTCTACCTTTTTGGTCAATGCATCAAGGCAATATTTTGGGGTTTGAAATGTGCCTCTCATTGGTCTAATACCTCCTTGTGGATTGTGTCAATTTTTTTTAGTAGTTTGTGAAGCCGTATGCAAGGGCATCCAGTTCTATTAGTGCTCTATACCTCCCTACTCTTGAGACATTGGTGAACTACTCTTGAGACATTAACCCCTCCCTCACCATTTGCATAGCTCCTCCCACCCAGGAAAGGAGACTTTGCAAAGACTCTCCAAAAGTTAGAAAGGAAGCAGAAAAGAGCCTGCAGGAAGAAGCCATGGCCTCAACCAGCAAGTCAACCCAGGAGGCTGCAGGGCAAAGCCTAGAGGTCCAGCCCCAACCCAAGCAATCCTCAACCTCCACCCAAGCAAGGCAGAAGGGCATCAGAACCCCAAACCAAGAGGCTCCAGCCCTGGAGCCCTGGATGAGGCAGACTGTTCCCTTGAAGCTCAAGCCAGTGGGCGGAAGGGTGCTGGACATGTCCCACGACATATTCTGCAAGAAGATGCTGGTGGAACAGGGCTTCTCCTCAGCGGACACTCTCGGCATTGCAACTTTCATGTCCGGGATCTTCTACATCACCTTTGCTACCATCAGCACCTGTAGAAGATACTGGGAAGCGGTAAAAGTGGCGAGTACCGAATCCCCTTTCTCTCGCTTTGTGGGCAACTGCCCTATCCAAAGAGAGGAGAGGCGGGTGACGGTCTCAATGTGGAACCCACACACCCCCGGCAAGGACATCTCTACATTCCTGAGGCGCTTCTGCATCGTGGTGAAGCAGCCCACCCACATCCGGAACTCCCTCGGATTCTGGACCTGCAAGTGGTCTGTGGTCATCAGACTCAACAAGGACCCTGCCTCTCCAGATGTACTGCAGCACCCACCACCGACATTCTCCTTGGGCAACTCCACAGGACTTATTTTCTACCTGGACATGCCGCAGACCTGCAGGAGATGTGGCAAGAAGGGCCATGAGTGTAAGGACTGTAAGAAAGATGCCTGCAGGTTTTGCTGAGTGACAGGTCACACGACCAAGGATTGCCCGAAGAGCAAGACCTGCAACCTCTGTGGACTGGTGGCCCACAGCTACAAGGACTGCCCCCAGAGGGAGAGAACATGGGAATCTGTGGCAGCGAAAGCACCAAAGCCAGCCCCAGCTCTGTAGCCAGCGGCACAGAAGAAGAATGGTAAGAAGGCGAAAGCCACCACCCCTGCCCCGTCCTGCCCCACCCCTGCCCCATCCCGGCCTACCCCTGCCCTGGCTCCTCCTGCCCCCACCGAGGAGACAGCCTCCCCCTTCCCTCCCACCCTGTCTTCAGGGCCGCTGTCTCCCGCCCCCTGCCCCACCCAGCCTGCTTTCTCTCCTGGCCCAGCAGCACCTAACCCTCCTCCAGCTGCTGGTGCTTGCTCTTTGGAGGATTTTCCTGTGCTTCCTCCCCCAGGTACCATACAGAGAGAGAGGAAACGAAGGGACAACGCATCAGTCGAGTCCTACAAGAGGAAGATCATTAAGGACTGCGAGAACCTGCAAGCTTCAGATGAAGGGGAGGAGATGGAGCAGGTCCAAGCAAGGTCCATGGAGGAGCTGTTGCAGGACCCAAAGGTCAAGGAAATCCTAGAACACTGGCCAATCTGGTCTGCGACGTGTTCTTGGAAGGGTGCTATGAGAAGCCACAGGAGCTGACAAGCATTAAGAAGAGGATCCACCCGACCGGAGTGGTCACTAGTATCTGAACTAACCTTTCCTTTTTTTTTCCCCATGGCTGATCTTAACATCTTGAGCATTAATGTGAGGAATATTAGAGAGAGGTTTAGATTTTAGACTGTTCTTACTTTCTTAGACTCTCAGAGGTGTGATGTTTACATGCTACAGGAATGTGCTTTGTACTCTTCAAGGTCTTACAACCATCTGGCCAGGCGGTGGTCTCATGGCCCTTCCTACTGGTCTGGTGGGGGTGACTGTAGGTCTGCGGGGGTGGCCTTTCTGATCAGGGGAGGAAACTGTGCACTTGATTCTGTCCAGGAGCTCGTCTGTGGCAGACTTCTTGTCGCAGACGGTTCCTGGGCGGGTGAGCCCGTGCGGCTCATCAACGTGTATGCCTCCCCTGAGAAGGGTATCCGACTGGAGATTCTCCGGGCCCTGTGGGCTCAGCTTGCCACCACTAGGCAGTGGTGTTGGGTGGTGACTTCAACTGCCCCATTTAGGTGGATGGGCGCAGTTCTGGCACATCCGTCAACCTTGACGTGACGTTCAAGCTGCTGATCAAGATGGTGACAGAGGAATCCTTGAAGGACGTTGTTGGGTCCATTGGGAACGGCTCCATAAACAATACGTGAAGTCGCCCCGATGGCTCGCTCCATTCTCGGATAGACTTCATCTTCACTTCGAGAGCAGTTAGAGAGGTGTCGTACTCTATAGTCCCCTGCTTCTTCTCTGACCACAGGGCCATTTGATTTTGGGGGACTCTGGGCCATGGATTTCCACCTGGCCCAGGCTCCTGGAAGTTGAATTGTTGAATCACAAAAAGTTGAATCACAAAAGTTGAATCACCGCAGATACTCCTACCTACAGTCTCTTAAATGTGATATGTACAGAAAATTACTAGACATTTTGTTTGTGCTGCCATGGTGAAAATAAATGTTATGTTGCTTCACTATTAGTGTACTTTTCATATATTTCGATTCACCTACACCATTCTTTCCATATATGAACACATGCTTTTTTTCACCTTACACTTTTTTCTTATTCTTTCTTTCATTTTATTTTCATTATCTATACCTTTTTGGCTTCATTTATCTTTATTTATTATTTATTTATTAATTATTTGCCATTATTAATTTTTATTTTTTATTATTATGATTATTATTTGTCATTAATTTTTGTTTTAAAAAATTTTTTTGTATATCTTCACTATTTTATTTTTTATTTTTCATTATTTCTTTTTTCATTTTATTGTATATGATTTTATTTTGACTTTATTTTAACTTGGATTTACTCTAGTATTAATTTACAATGTTTATATAGATGGCATCAAATACTCTTTGGTACCCGTGCTCAGTGAGTGACAGATGATCGCGGGGCTGCCCTGGGTAAAATACCCACCTCCATAAGCCTACCACCATGGACCCGAGCTGACATAAGCCGCAGACGGGGACCTCGTGGTGACTCCCCCAATGATTTGGGGCGAGCAGGGGCAGTCGAGGGGTTTGGGCGAACAATAGCCCGATGTGTGTGACATTTATGTGTGGAGCCGGGATTACTGCCTTGATTGTACTAAGTCTTATATCCATCATTTTTATTTTTTCATTATTTTTAACTTTATTTTTATTTTATTTATTATTTATTATTTACTTTTTATTATTATTTACTATTTTTATTTTATTTTTATTTTTATTATCTATTATTTACTATTTACTATTATTTACTATTTATTATTTTTATTTTTATTTATTTTATCTTCCCCTTGTTTTATTCACACCACACATTTTCACTTTATCACTCTCTATGTTTTACGCACACACTTTATTCATACTCACACATCTTTATTCTTTTGTTTTTTCACTCACTCTATCTATTGTATCCATACACCTTGATCATATGCACACTGCCTGTGATCGGGTGTGCGCCTTTTCCCGTGGCACACTTATGATCATACGGCTTATCTTCATACATATTCAGACCGTGCGGCCACGACTCTGCTCTGATTCGTGCCCTTGGTTGGACACGCCTCGGATCACGCCGCCCGACTGCCCGGTCTTCCCTTATGCATCATGGCAGCGCTGACACTCTCCTCCTTGTGCGCACTCACAGACCAGGGAGCGGTCACGTGGCGCCCAGGTCATGTGACGTGGGATGGTCACCGGGCCGCTCCTGGCGTTCTGAGCGCGCGGAGATATGCACTACACACTCGGACTCTACTGTTACCCATAGCAACAATGGCTCTACACATAGAGACAGGTACGATGGGTGCGACCACCTTGCCCCCGCCCTGCTTATTAATTATCTGATTCACCTGTTGTAATTATTGTTAAAATGCTATTTTCTACAATATGTGTAGCTTTTTCATATGTAATTTAATTTTAATATATCACTGGGCACTTGTGCAATATTGTCATTATAGTGGTCGAAGTGACCCTATATCTTAAATGCACTTTTTGTAATTTTCTTTCACTTATTGATGTACCACTCATTTGATTGATGTGTTTGTTCATTTACATATAAATACTCTGTATGGTCACTATTGTGTTGCTTGAAAAAGGCTGCACTGGCAGCTGAAACGTCGCTTGTTTGTATTTCCATGGAATAAACCACTGTTTTTTACACTTGAACTATTTTTGTGTGCTGCGGCATCCTTCCTAGATATATATATATATAGATTTTTTTTTTCAAGGAATATAGATATCAAAATATCATTTTACCAACAAGAGGAGAGGCTGCAGGAGAGGTGGCCATCCGGTAGCAGAGACTGTGGGGCCACCCCAGCCATTTCAGCAGCCTCCTCCAGGTCAGGCAGGAGTGACTGGAGGCAGCTGGAGGGCAGCAAGGGGGTCTGAGCTGCAGGCTGAGAGGCTAGCTGAGCACGGTGCTGGGAGGACGAGGTATCCTGCGCTGTCCCACCCGGGGCAGGTAATGGCGGACAGTCCTGTGAGAGAGGAGGGGTCGGGTTTAACTGTCCCGCATCCCGACATTGCGGTGGGGCTGGGGAAGAGGCCAGAAGCGGGGCACAGCACTCTATAGGCTCCAAGTCCAGCAGATGTCCCAGTGCAGGAGATGCCGTGGGCAGCGCTGTGTCAGCGGTCGGCAGCGGCGGCGTGCAGGCTGGTGCAGGAGCCGTGCACAAAGGAGGACCGTGCTGAAGAAGATGGGGCAGCGCAGTTCAGGTGCTAATTGTTTGAGCATCAGTGGGGCAAAGAAGTTGGAAATCGGAAACCTCTCGGCCCGCAGGGGTTCCAGTGGCCTTGGGTGGCTTTTTGGCCCGTTTGTTGCCCATTAAGGCGGTGAAGGATGCCTTAGTACAGCAGTTAGGGACGGCGCTCAAGGGCCGCACATCCTCACAGTTATTTTGTTGTATATCCACAAAGTACAAGACAATAATCTATAACCGATCAGCTGTAATGGCGCACAAATACATCACATAAAAAAGCTATTTTTAATTCTGGTACCTTATACTAGGTATTGGGCATCATTTACTAAGATGAAAGTGACCAGTTTTTGTCCGGTTATTTTGGAGCAGAGTGTCTGTGACATGTCTGCGCCAGTCTGTACCAGTGTGCGCCAGGAAAACCCGACAAACCCGACATTGCACTATGAAAATCCAGAAAAGGGGCATGGTCTGTCGCAAAGGGGGCATGGCCAGCCCAAAAAGGAGCGTGGTTTCACAACCCAACCTATTTACTATTCTGTGGAGAAATGGCTGGAAATTTCCACCTAGTAAAAGCTGGTCAGAAAATTTTCCAGACTTTTCCCAATAGTAAATAGAGAGGAATCCTTCAAGTCTGAAGCAACATTTCCCACTAGTAAAAACCCGACACTCTTAGTAAATGAGGCCTATTATACATTATTGGTTTTAATACTATCATTTAATTGCAGTTTTGCATTCAATATTATTTATTTCAAATGGACAAGATGTGTAATATGATGTGTAACTCTTTACTATGGGAATACTTAGACTTTTACAGATGTGGCGTTCTACAGTATCTTCACATATGATGATAATAGGGTGTTTTGTAAAACTCGGTCTGTTATATAGCAAAATGATTCTTTCATATGCAAGGGTAGTAAGATTATGCAAGATTAGTAAATCAAGTGACCGGGACTGTGGGCTGTAGAGCTGTTGTCCCTCCACAGGATTGCTGAGTGTTTCGGGAGTTGGCCTGACTGATCACAAATTGATCCTATGGATATCCTAAAAATATTGAGGTTGTGATTTTTTTAAATGAAAAAAAAAAAAAAACTAAACATAGCACTGGAAATAGAACTGTACATTAAAGGACAAGAATCATGTAAAAAAAAGTATCACCTATCCAAAGGATAGGGATACATTTTAGATTGCGGGGGGTCCGAGCGCTGGGGCCACAGCAATCTCCTGTTTAGAGCCCTGGCTCTCCTATACAGCGGCACGCCACCATATAGCTCTATGGGAGAGGGGGGGGGGGGGCAGGGGGACCCTGTGGGGACCTAGTGCTCGGACTCCCCACAATCTAAAACTTATCCCCTATACTTTAAAGTTGAAGATACCAATATAAGTAGAATTATGTTTTCTGTATGATTTTGCTTTGCACTGATTTTTTTTTCATTGTATATTTCCTGAAAGCAAAATGAAGCAATTTTCTGAATAGTCTAAATAAACATTTCCTACCATTTCAGTGTTAGTCTTAACTGTGGTAGGTAGGGGATTACACATCAGTTCAGAATGTAGACAAGATGGAGAGGATCTTAAAGGGGTAACTCACATACAGTAGACTGGCGAGAGAGAAAAGGGATGATAAACGTCAGCCTGCAGGGGAGTGTCGTTATCTCCAGTCTGGGCTACACTATACTAGGAAACATTTTTTAGGCCACAACACGGAAAGACGTGCTATATAGTAGGCACACCCAGATAGTTATGTATATAACACTGTCAAATGGATAATCCGTATACCAAAAGGTACATTAAAATATTTTTACGTATTCATATGTTAAATGGGGACATTAATCCTACGCATTTGGTGTTACTATTAACCAATCCATGCAATAAAAATCAGGAGCTGTCTTGGGCTGTTTGCATATTTTATAGAGTGCCAGTAATGCATGTCAAATTCCAATATCTGTAAAAGATAAGAGAGCTGTCCGTTTTGGCAATACAAATGTACTACTTTGTATGAGGCAATGTACAGTAAGCAAAACCAATAAAATCTGATGACCGCAAAGTCTTAAACTGTCACTCCTTCTTAGCCCGGTAAATCTCCCAGACTACTTTGGTGGTTCGTAGTTGCCAAGAAGGTGGCATAACTTTCTTCCAAATAGATATTTGCATCTAATAAGTGCCAAGTCGACTGAACTACACACATTAACACTTGATCATCTGCCAGCACAGAATAGCTTCAATCACTTTTATCAGGTGGTTTTATTTATATTCTGGACACTTTTAATCCAGCATTTCTTTACACATACTTCCCAGTAAAATGAAACATAAAAGGACAAATAACTGTTTATTAACATTTATCTCACCAGAACTGCCTAGATTAGACAGAGTGGTCTTTAGAAATACAATTCTCTGGCCTATTTATGAAAGGTTTACCTACCTCATTAGATATTAAATATTTAATGTAAAACGAAAAAGTCATTCAGGAATACTTGGAAACTGTCTGGTTTCTTCTGGCAATTAAGATTTCCCTGAGCTCCCCTTAAACAAAGAGCTTTGCTCTTTTGAGGCAATTACCAGAAGTAAAAAAATATATATAATGCCAGTAAAACTCTAAAAAGGCATATCTGCAGAGAGAGGCAGAAGGAAATTCACTTGGATCCTTAAGAATGAACTATTAGCCAGGTGTCTAATGTACAACGTCTTCTCAGTATTTAATGCAAACATTTCAATTAATCTTACATATAAGGTTGATTAACACACAGGGTAAGAAAACATTAGTTCTAATCAAAAAGAATTAGTGAGAAATTCACAGTACAGTAAATACAGTACACACAATATACAGAACTTTTTCAATTTTATTGCGCAATGTACCATGTAGTCACACCAGTACCAACACGATCAATAGTAGAACAATCTTGTTTATGCTTCTGACCTGTAGTATAGTATTTTATCAATAATTAAAGGGGTTTTCCCATCATAGCACCTTCAGACCTGTCACTCAAAGAGAGCACTTGCAGGTTCTCATAACTCATATTAATGTTAAAGGTTTTTGCTGGACCAATTGTACTTTGTAATGACATCCTTTGATATTACATAACATATGGGCCGAAATGGAAAAAAAATTATTAAGAGGTGATATTGTAAAAAAAACTTATTGCAATTTTGCACTTTCAAAACATACTGATACAGTGGGGCATAAAAGTATTTAGTCAGCCACCAATTGTGCAAGTTCTCCCACTTAAAAAAGATGAGAGAGGCCTGTGATTTTCCTCATGGGTATACCTCAACTAGAGAGACATAATGAGAAAAAAAATCCATAAAATTACATTTTTTAAGAATTTATTTGCAAATAATGATGGAAAATAAGTATTTGGTCACCTACAAACAAGCAAGATTTCTGTCTCTCATAGACCTGTAACTTCTTCTTTAAGAGTCTCCTCCGTCCTCCACTCGTTACCTGTATCAATGGCACATTTTTTTTAACTTAAAAACAGAAGGTTGGGGGGCTCACACTGTGCTAATATGTACCGAGGTTTCTGTGTTACACGTAACCCTACGTGCCAGAGAAAGAAGAAGAATATATTGGTATATAGACCTCTAGGTATATATTAAAGGATGAGTAGTATTAAAAATTAAAAAATTCTTTATATTAAAAAGAATTTTTAAATTGTAAAATTAGGGTGTGTGAAATGATGAGGTAGATGTGTATGTGCAAACATAGTGATAAAGTGATATTGTAAGCAGACTAGCAGTATACGATTAGAGTATAAAATAGTTTATTATAGTATAGTATAGTAGTCCTAGCAGGGCCCTTGCCATGGATCTACTAAAATAGTAAAACAATTTGTGCAAAGACAGTTAAAAAATAATAATATATAAAAAATGTTAAATATAAAAGAACAGTCATCAATTGCATAGTTGTACTAGTTCTATGGGGAATTGTGGACAGTTATATTGTTTTGTAATCCATAGAGATACTTTGTAATCCACTGAGATGTCGGGTATGGTATCAGGTATAGTTTTAGTACAATAACAGTGTTGCAATTCACTGAATCCGACACAAAGGTTAGCAGATAGTAAAAAATAGATTTCGGTGCTTCTGCAGCACTCACCGCTCTGCTACGTGCAGGGAACCTGGTATGGAAGCCCCTGGTGTGCCGGGCTCCGTATCACAGACCGGCTCGGCGGCCGGCTCAGTGTGGATGTCTGCGTGGTCAGTCCGAGGATTCCCTGAATTCTGCTGGCGATAAGGATGCGGTCTGTACCTGGTGAGTGGATGCAGGTGCAGAGGTGATGCTGAAAGCGGCATCCTCGTGTTAGGGAGCGCACGTATGCACAGTGGTCCCAAAGGCAAGGGGTTCCAGCTGTTGCAAATAGATAGTACTGGACATCCAATGGTGATCTGATTGTTGGGGCTAGATAAGCTAGATGCGTTTCGGGAGTGACCCCTTTTTCAATAGCTGTGGTATACCCCATCTTTGAGGGTTTATATAGTCCTTTTTGGTTACTCAAGTCTTTACGCGGTTGATAGTTAAGAGGGGTTCCTTTATGTCCTACTTGATATGATCCTGTTTTTATAGGGTCTAACCTTTATATATTTTGTTTTTAATTGATTTTGATGTGTTTCTTATGTCCTGTCCTTGTTTTTCTTGTTTTCCTTTTAGCATTTCTTCAAGTGTCGGGTCCACTGTTGAACATCCCCTCTCGTCATTGTGTTTGCTGCTTCTACCATCTTTTACATGTGGTTATGCCAAATCCTACCTAATATTGGTGTTTATTTACTTAATTCAATGAATTCAAATTTTTTTTAATAATATTAACTTTTTTATAGTCAATATGATATTTGCAATACACAAAATGTACATATATTTTTTCATTTTATACTTATAGTTTTATATATTTTTCATTCATTGTATATAACGTACACATTCAGTATTTATTATCAATTTTATACACACTCATTTCACTTATGTCACACAATGTGTGTATATATTCTACAATGGTTATGCACCTTTATAGTTCTATCATTAATAGACTATAGATATCATGCACTTTATTATACACACTTTTTTCACTTATTGGTCCTGTTTTTGTTTGTTTTTCCTGGATAGACCTCAGACACATAGTCTTGACATGAATTATGGTATTTTTTACACAATTATGTATATATATGGGGCTTCTAATAAGTCCCCCCCCCCCTTTTTTGGCTGTATATCTATTCAGCCGTGATAATTAGTCTCTTTTTTTTCTTATAAATGTATTCATTTTCTTTTCCCCTCCTTTTTCTCATCTTTAGTTCTATTTTTTATAAAAATAATTTTTTTATTATCATTTATATTCTTTATTTTTATTTTCATTATTTTCATCTATTTATTTTATATTTTTTTTAACATTTATTTATTTACATTTATGTATATTTATTTTTATTTTTATCCTGTCTTATCTTACTATTTATTATTTCATGATTACTTATTATTACATTTCTTTTCTTTATTATCTTCATTTTAATTTTTTTTTCAGCCTCATCACTTATTCGCATTCTATTTTGTTCTAATAATATTTTTTATGAATTCTCAGTATTTGCTTTTTTATATACACTCTCCACTTTTCACTTTTTATATACTCTCTCATACGCTTCTTCACTTTTCACACAAACTCACTTTTCTCTCACTTTCACTTCTCTTCACTTCACATAGATTGCAGTGGTGTGTGCACCTGTGGTGGGTCTCTGGTTAGGGATATTTTCTTTGCGCATGCGGCATATTATGTTTACTGTGTATCCTAGCAACCATCTTTGTCATTGCACACACACTATACTAAGTTTATCATGCACCTTAGTAACTACTATGGGTCGACAATGATGGGTCGACTCATCACATGTCCGCGGATGCCGGAAATGATCAGTGCTTCCTGCGCACAGTGATGGGCTCCTGTTCCGGAACGCCATGTATATGGCGCTTGGTCTTATCCTCACACAGGTGGGTTATTTGGCTATCTTTAACCACTGTATAGTTATTGGGCAAACGACGAGTCAATAAAGTGTGCTATTGTTTCTATTGGCGGAAGGTGCATATATAAAGGGACCCAGACCTTAGGTTAGCCACACCCCCTGAGGAAGCGAGTTCTACCGCGAAACGGTCATTGGGGTTTGGTATAGGTAGGGTTTGGCACCCACAGGCTATTGCTGTTTTCATGCTATGTATCTTTGACATTTGGTCTATTGTTTGTACCATATCCTTGTACTTTATATGTGAATTTCCAGTGTTATTTCCATCTTGTTTACTGTGCTCTCTCCTTACCTATACCTTGTATCTGACTGGTGCTGTGCTATTTTTCTCTATGTATGGTTTGATATAATTTTTTTTTTTAAATTGTTATTTGTTTAAATAAAGATTGTTTATATTTTGTGTACATTCTAGTTTCTTGTGCATTTTTGTAGGTGTAGTAGTTTATATAGTCCATGTGGCTTTAATTGGCGGCATTTTTGAAGTTCATTACAAACTGTGGACTGGGTTTCTGGTGGTATATAAAACACGGACTAGATCATGCGCAATTTAAACATAGTATATAGGAAAAACTCGGATGCTGCTAGTCAATGGGTGAATGTGGAGATATAGATAAGAATAGAATTAGAATACATTATATGGATGTAAGATTAGTTTGTATACATGTAAAATTTATTTATGTAGTATTAAAAATTTTGAATGTGAATAATTAAGTGTACAATGTGTTACATAAATATAGCTAGTGCATTTAATAAATATAATATCAGTATATGGATAGATGAAACTGTGAGCATATGTGTAATATAAAAAAATAAAAATATAAAAATTGTGTGTGTTATAATATGAACAAAAATTTTGGTGTATATGAACTATAAAAATTATATAAAAATTGTAAAAGATATGGATAAACATTTTTATGAAAAACTTTATATGAAAAATGTATACGTAAATTTGTATGAAAAACCAAACAACAATATGGTACATGATGGAATAGTTTAGATATAATAATAAATAAGACAATAAATGTGGACTGCTGGTGCAGATGTGTTTTTCCATGTGAGTCCTGTCCCTGGGCCCATCCAGACGCTGATAGACAGCCTGGTACTGGATGGGACGCAAAAACACATGTGCACCAGCAGTCCACATTTATTGTCTTATTTTTTTATTATATCTAAACTATTCCATCATGCACCATATTGTCATTTGGTTTTTCATACAAATTTACATATACATTTTTCATATGAAGTTTTTCATAAAAATTTTATCCATATCTTTTACAATTTTTATATAATTTTTATACTTCATTTACACCAACATTTTTGTTCATATTATAACACACACAATTTTTACATTTATTTATTTTTATTTTTTTATATTACACATATGCTCACGGTTTCATCTATCCATATACTGATATTATATTTATTAACCCCTTAAGGACCCGGGCTTTTTCCGTTTTTTCATTTTCAATTTTTCCTCCTTAACTTTAAAAAATCATAACTCTTAAAAATTTTCACCTAAAATTATATATAATGGCTTAATTTTTGCGTCACTAATTCTACTTTGTAATGACATTAGTCATTTTACCCAAAAATCTACGGTGAAACGGGAAAAAAAATCAATGTGCGACAAAATTGATGAAAAAACACTATTTTGTAAGGTTTGGGGGCTTCTATTTTTACGCAGTACATTTTTTGTCAAAAATGATACCTTATCTTTATTCTGTAGGTCCATACGGTTAAAATTATACCCTACTTGTATAGGTTTGAATTTGTATCACTTCCGAAAAAAATCATGAATACATGCAGGAAAATTTATACGTTTAAAATGGTCATCTTTTGACCCCTATAACTTTTTTATTTTTCTGTGTTCAGGGCGCTTTGAGGACTCATTTTTTGCGCCGTCATCTGAAGTTTTTAGCGGTACCATTTTTGTTCTGATCTGACTTTTTGATCACTTTTTATTCACTTTTTTGTGGTATAAAAAGTGATCAAAAATGCGCTATTTTGGACTTTGGAATTTTTTTGCGCGTACGCCATTGAACGAGCGGTTTAAAAAGCGGTATATTTTTATAAATCGGACATTTCCGCACGCGGCGATACCACATATGTTTATTTTTATTATTATTTACATAATGTTTTTTTTATTTTTGGAAATGCCGGGTGATTTAAACTTTTATTAGGGGAAGGGATAATTGAAAGGGTTAATGATTTTTTTTACACTTTTCTTATGCAACATTATAGCTCCTATAAGGGGCTATAACATTGCATTTACTGATCTTTTACACTGATTGATCCATCTCCATAGGAATGGATCAATCAGTGTTTTCGGCGATTGAATGCTCAAGCCTGGATCTCAGGCTTGAAGCATTCATTCGGCGATCGGACAGCACAGGAGAAGGTAAGAGACCTTCCTCCTGTGCTGCAGCTGTTCGGGATGCCGCGATTATACCGCGGCGATCCCAAACAGCTCCCTGAGCTAGCCGGGCACTTTTACTTTCGTTTTTAGCCGCGCAGCTCAGCTTTGAGCGCGCGGCTAAAGGGTTAATAGCGCGCGGCACAGCGATCAGTGCCGCGCGCTATTAGAGGCGGGTCCCGGCTTCACTATGACGCCGGGCCCGCCGCGATATGATGCGGGGTCACCGTGTGACCCCGCGTTATATCGCAGAACCGGGACCCATGACGTATGCATACGTCATGGGTCCTTAAGAGGTTAAATGCACTAGCTATATTAATTTAATACACATTATACACTTAACTATTCACATTTTAAATTTTTAATTCTACATAAATTAATTTTACATATATACAAACTAATCTTACATCCATATAATGTATTCTAATTCTATTCTTATCTACATCTTCACATTCACCCATTGACTAGCAGCATCCGAGTTTTTCCTATATCCTATGTTTAAATTGTGCATGATCTAGTCCGTGTTTTATATACCACCAACAACCCAGTCCACAGTTTGTAATGAACTTCAAAAATGTCGCCAATTAAAGCAACATGAACTATATAAACCCTCAAACATGGGGTATACCACAGCTATTGAAAAAGGGGTCACTCCCGAAACGCATCTAGCTTATCTACCCCCAACAATCAGATCACCATTGGAAGTCCAGTACCATCTTCACTATTTGCAACAGCTGGAACCCCTTGCCTTTGGGACCACTGTGCATACGTGCGCTCCCTAACACGAGGATGCCGCTTTCAGCATCACCTCTGCACCTGCATCCAATCACCAGCTACACACCGCATCCTTATCGCCAGCAGAATTCGGGGAATCCTCGGACCGACCAAGCAGACATCCACACTGAGCCGGCCGCCGAGCCGGTCTGCGATACGGAGCCCGGCACACCAGGGGCTTCCATCCCAGGTTCCCTGCACGTAGCGGAGCGGTGAGTGGTGCAGAAGCACCGGAATCTATTTTTTACTATCTGCTAACCTTTGTGTCGGATTCAGTGAATTGCAACACTGTTATTGTACTAAAACTATACCTGATACCATACCCGACATCTCAGTGGATTACAAAGTATCTCTATGGATTACAAAACGATATAACTGTCCACAATTCCCCATAGAACTAGTACAACTATACAATTGGTGACTGTTCTTTTATATTTAACATTTTTTTAATATTATTATTTTTTAACTCTTTGCACAAATTGTTTTACTATTTTAGTAGATCCATAGCAAGGGCCCTGCTAGGACTACTATACTATACTACACTATAATAAACTATTTTATACTCTAATCGTATACTGCTAGTCTGCTTACAATATCACAATATCACTTTATCACTATATTTTCACATACACACCTACCTCATCATTTCACACATCGTAATTTTACAATAAAAAAAAAAAATTTATGTAAAGAATTAAAGAATTTTTTTATTTTTAATACTACTCATCCTTTAATATATACCTAGAGGTCTGTATACCAATATATTCTTCCACATTTTTGAACTTGTTATCAGTATAAAAGACACCTGTCCACAACCACAGTCATGCTCCAAACTCCACTATGGCCAAGACCAAAGAGCTGTCGAAGGACACCAGAAACAAAATTATAGACCTGCACCAGGCTGAGAAGACTGAATCTGCAATAGGCAAGCAGCTTGGTGTGAAGAAATCAACTGTGGGAGCAATTATTAGAAAATGGAAGACATACAAGACCACTGATAATCTCCCTCGATCTGGGTCTCCACACAAGATCTGACCCTGTGGTGTCAAAATGATCACAAGAACGGTGAGCAAAAATCCCAGAACCATACGGTGGGACCTAGTGAATGACCTACAGAGAGCTGGGACCAAAGTAACAAAGGCTATCATCAGTAATAGAATACGCCTCCAGGGACTCAAATCATGCAGTGCCAGATGTCCCCCCTGCTTAAGCCAGTACATGTCCGGGCCCATCTGAAGTTTGCTAGAGAGCATTTGGATGATCAAGAAGAGTACTTGGACAATGTCATATGGTCAGATGAAACCAAAGTAGAACTTTTTGGTAAAAACTCATCTTGTCATGTTTGGAGGAGAAAGAATGCTGAGTGGCATCCAAAGAAAACCATACCTACTGTAAAGCACGGGGGTGGAAACATCATACTTTGGGGCTGTTTTTCTGCTAAGGAACCAGGATGACTGATCTGTGAAAAGTAAATGTTACGCCGAGTGCTTCGGGTCCCGCTACTCCCCGGAGCGCTCGCAGCGTTTACCTGCTCGCAGCCCCCCGGTCAGACATGCTGACCGGGAGCGCTGCGATAGTGTCCCTAGCAGGGATGCGATCCGCGATGCGGGACGTGCCCGCTCGCGGTTCACATCCCAGTCTCCTTACCAGACCCATACTCTGTCGGTTCAGTCCCGGCGCGCGCGGCTCCGCTCCCTAGGGCGCGCGCGCCGGCTCTCTGCGATTTAAAGGGCCAGTGCGCCGCTGATTGGCGCCTGGCCCAAATTAGTGAATTCACCTGTGCACTGGTCTATATCACCTCACTTCCCCTTCCCTGTATTGCCGGATCTTGTTGCCATTGTGCCAGTGAAAGCGTTTCTTGTATGTTCCAAGCCAGTGTTCCAGACCTCCTGCCGTTGCCCCTGACTACGATCCTTGCTGCCTGCCCTGACCTTCTGCTATGTCCGACCTTGCTCTTGCCTAATCCCTTGTACCGCGCCTATCTCAGCAGTCAGTCGGGGTTGAGTCGCTATCGGGTGGAACGGCCTGGGGGTTACCTTCCGCAGCAAGTCCATCCCGCTTTGCGGCGGGCTCTGTTGAATACCAGTAACCCCTTAGACTCCGTTCCCCTGGTACGGCCCACGTCATCACCCCACTGACACAGAGAATCCACCACCAGTATCCTCACAGTATCCGGATCCTGACAGTAAAGAATGAATGGGGCCATGTATCGTGAGATTCAGCAAGGGCATTGAAGATGAAACTTGGCTGAGTCTTTCAGCATGACAATGATCCTAAACACACCACCCAGGCAACAAAGGCGTGGCTTCATAAGAAGCATTTCAAGGTCCTGGGGTGGCCTAGCCGGTGTCCAGATCCCAACCTTATAGAAAATCTTTGGACGGAGTTGAAAATCTGTGTTGCACAGCGACAGCCCCAAAACAGCAATGCTCTATAGGAGATCTGCATGGAGGAATGGGCCAAAATACCAGCAAGAGTGTGTGTGAAAACCTTGCGAAGACATACAGAAAACGTTTGACCTCTATATTTGCCAACAAAGCGTATATAACAAAGTATTGAGATTAACTTTTGTTATTGACCAAATTCTTATTTTCCACCATCATTTGCAAATAAATTCTTTAAAAATCAGGCAATGGGATTTCATGGATTTTTTTCTCTCTCTCATTATGTCTCTCATAGTTGAAGCATACCTATGATGAAAATTACAGGCCTCTCTCATCTTTTTAAGTGGGAGAACTTGCACAATTGGTGACTGACTAAATACTTTTTTTGCCCCACTGTAGGTTTAGATTGTGAGCCCTTATGGGGACAGGGACCACTTAATGTGTACAGTGCTGCAGAATCTGTGTGTGCTATATAAATAAAGAATTATAATTATTTAATACACTTGGTTATGTCTTTTTATGTCTGTTAACCGTGCAGTCAAATTAACAGGTTATTTTAATTCTATGCTTTGTACCTATGCCTTGAGATAGCAAAGCATAGGTGCTGCATCCCATTTGTTTGGAAAGTAATATACAGAAAAAATGCTGGGGACAGTACTGACGGTTACATAGTTTATGCCTTCAAGAAAACTAAACAAACAACTTCAGTATCAATTTGGAGAGAAGCCTTCTTGTGTATTTGCTGCCTGCTATGATCCACTCTCCAGTACATACAGACAAAAGAGAAAAGGAGAGCAAGACAATTTTTCATTCCTCAGGGAAACTCCAACCCGTGCAATGGACAGGCCTTTGAGACAGAACTCAGTGAATGCTACTTCTGAATGTAATATATTACATCTAAACTTTCTGTAAATTTATTAAGCCAAAAAATGAACAGAAAAAGTAATTTTATAAACATGGGGGGCATTTATTAAGCTGTTCCAGCAGAAGCCCAAATGCTGCTCATTTATGTAGAAAAATTAGTCTAGAAGGGGACTTAGCCTCGCATGAAAGGTGATCCCTCCACTCATGCCACTTTGGGGCCAGCTTCTGGTTGGCTTATATTTCTGCACCAGGGGCAAGGGCGGCCACTCAAGTTACTGAGGTTGCTAAGTGCTAAGAGTTGAGCATCTCTTAGTAAATTCAGTGGATCAAAAATGGGCAGAGCTTTGGTAACTTGCAGCGTACCAGAATTTTTAAAATTGGATCCAAAAGACATAATAAACCTGGATTCTAATTTACACCTAAATGCAATTTTACTTAGTTCATAATAATGTGCATTTACACAAAGAAGTTGTCACAATTTTAGACCCTTATCCCTCGGCTGTGACCCAATGAATGAAAAATGCTATACAATGATTACACCATAGATCATTGGAAAAGCAAAGCTTTACAGTTGAGGATGGAACTGCCCTTTAATGTTTTGTAAACAACTATACTATGCAACATTTCTTTTCCTTCCATTACAGTCATAAATCAAGAATTGTATTAAGGAAGATAATATAGACAATCCTTGATAAACCAATCACTTTTCCTTGTTTTGTTCTTCTGTTATAATCTATTATTTAGTACCACTCATGTAACAGTACTAAAATACAATAGAGATTTTCCTTTATGATGGATTATGCATAGGTTGTTTAAATTATATATTACTTTGAAGCACTAACAGATATTTTATGTTTCTCTGCATCTTTCAGATGCAGGAAATGATTCTAATTCCCCTTTACTTTCTTTTTTCTCAGTTTCTCTCTCTCTCTCTCTCTCTCTCTCTCTCTCTCTCTCTCTCTCTCTCTCTCTCTCTCTCTCTCTCTCTCTCTCTCTCTCTCTCACTTCTTTTTAGTGTAGAAATACATTTGAAAATGCATTGGCTAATGTATCTCGACTATTGATATCTTGGATTTTATCATGTGTTGTTTAACAAACTGATAGAAAAGAAAAAAGAAGCCTGTCCACTTCTGCTTGCAGCCACCTTGAGAATGGGATAATCTCTGCCTGTTTAATAAGATGGACTGGACTCACCCTTCTTGGGCTGTGTTCACATGTTGCAGTTGGATTGCAGTACTGCCTTGGTCCTGCAGCATTTTTACTGTGATTATGCAGTACTGTTACAGTACTGCAAAAAAACTGCAATGCAACTCCAATGTGTGAACACAGCCTTAACCTTTGAGTTTCAGTCACTCACTATGCTAACCAAAATGAATGGAAAAAAATGGCTGAAATACCATCCTATGTTGATTTCCCCAAAGCGTCTACTTTTTGCCACTCAAATATAATATTGGTGAAGATAGACTACATCACCCATTGCTCAAATAAGTTTTCAGTTATATATGACAAGGAAGAGTAGACAATGACCTTTTTTTTAGTACCAATTTATCAAATTGTCTTGTTGTGTACTCTGAAGTACATTATTCTACACCTATGGTATCTGTTTGTCATCTGTAGTTCAGTACTACCAATACTAATTTATCGAATTGTCTTGTATTGTACTCTGAAGTGCATTTTCTACACCTATGGTATCTGTTTGTTATCTGTACTTCAGTCCACATGTTTAACTAATGGAAAAGAAAAATAATAGCTAACACCTATAGCTTTAATTCTAAAAAATGATTTTTAGTACCATTTAGGTTCTCCTAATAGATACTGAAGGCAGCCTTATATGAGTCCATGAGTGTTGATTGGTCAATAAACGGCCACCCAAATGAACGTTGACATTTTTGTGCCATTTTCAGGTCCATGATTGTCTGTAAATAGAGTATGATATTTAGGGCCGCATAGTTCCAGCAACCACCAGTTAAACAAGCATTTGCCTGTTTATTTGCTGATCACTGTGTCTTTTACATGGGGAAATAGTTTTTCAGTTTTGCCGATAATCGCTCTCTGTAAAAGGCCCTTAACCCTCTGGGTTAGATTGTGTTTGCTAAATAAATGTTAAAAAAGCAACAAAAACATATTTTATATACAGTTGTTTTAAATGACTTACATAGACCAATGTCTATTTTTAATATATTTAATACCACCAGGCTGTTTTTTATTTTATTTTGTAAAATCAAAGCAAAAAACTGCAGTTAAATAGGTAAAAAAAGGACATTTTTGTTAATTCATTATTCACTGGATAGGTCATCAAAAGCTGACACCTGTCACCCCCATGCTGATCAGCAGATGGCACCCAGATGGAAACAATGGACGGAGCTGGAAGTTCTACATTTTGGACCTTGTGTAATGTGGCACTTGTGCATTGAATTGATTTGTTTATCTTTTTAGATGATAATAGATGATCTTTTACTTTCTATACTTTTGCCTCATAATGGACTTGAACAAACAATCACTTGATGGCTTATACAATACAGCAAACTGTCTACTGTTTAAATAGCCAGGATATTAATTATTTCTAATTCCAGCAGTAATAGATCCTAAGCCAGTTCCATCCAACCTTCTCAACATTATGAGAAGCACATAAGGCATTTTGGGACATAACATGCTTGCTCCTTTGGTTCATGGGAGATAGGCATCAAATAATTTTTATTTGGGGATTCATGTGCATATTTTGGGTAAGCTGAGAGAGGCCCATTTGGCTTCCTGTTATGTATGGTATGGCCAGTTTTAAGTGCCCCTGTCATCAAAAATCTAATAAATAAATAAAAAATTAAAACAAACAAACAAAAAACAACTTTTGACCTGTTAGACATTAAAATGAAAACCCCCAGATTTGTGTATTGACTTTTAACACAAATGTGTAAAGTTCATCCTAAATTCTGAGTCCTATCATGCCTGGTCAATATCAATATATATATATATATATATATATATATATATATATATATATTAGGGATCGACCGATATCGTTTTTTTAGGGCCGATACCGATAATCGGTGGAGGTTAGGGCCGATAGCCGATAACTTATACCGATATTCCGGTATAAGTTATCGGCTATTTATCCCCCCTCGACACCGCTGCAGGTCATTGATTTAAAGCGGGCGCTTTAAATCAATGCACTGCAATGGCTTTTGCGGTGCCATAGGCCCTGCCGCCGCCACCACCACCCGCTTCTCTCCCCCTACCTGTCAGGGTGGTCCAGGCCATCCATCCTTCCTGTAGTGTCCAGCGGCATTCCGGGTGGAGGGTGAACCGGTCCGGGTTGTCTTTCTTCTCCGGCGGTCATCTTCTCCACTCCGGGCAGGCTCCGGCCTAGTACGCTGCATAGACGCCGCTGCGCAGTGACGCCCGTGCGCAGCGACGCACCTGACGTCACAGCGTAGCAGCGTCTATGCAGCTACTAGGCCGGAGCCTGCCCGGAGTGGAGAAGATGACCGGCGGAGAAGAAGGACAGCCCGGACCGGTTCACCCTGCACCCGCGCCGTACACTACAGGAATGATGGATGGCCCGGACCACCCCATTACGGGTAAGTTTAATTTTTTTTTTATTGACTCGGAGGGTGGGGGAGGGGCCCGACCGATATAGCGGTATGGGCAAAAATCCATACGGTATACCGCCCAGCATCACGGTGGGGGGTGCGACGTGGTGCGGTGGGTCGGGGGGGGGGGGGGGGCGGTCGTGGTGCGGCGGGTCGGAGACAAAGAAGGAACCAGAGGAATAAAAATGGAAAAAAAGAGAGAAGAGAAAAGAAAAAGCGGGGAAGAAAAGAGAAAAAAGGAGAAGGAAAAGAGAGAAAAGGAAGAAAAGGAAAGGAAAAGAAAGGAGAAAAGGAATGAGGACCATGGGTAGTCACCCTCACGTAACAGAAAAAGGTTACAATCTTAGACAATACAAAAATATATATAAAAACAGTAAATGTTTATTACATGTAAGTGAAATATTTTAAAAAGGTCAATAATAAAACACATAATCATATTCTAAGACAGCTCCCCAAGGGGAGAGAAATGATGAAAGGAATGAGCTATGTTTGAGGTTTCATATGGAAAAAATGTTGAACAATAAACAATAAACTAGATGGTATTAATATTTTTTGTATAATAAATAAAAAGATACATAATGTAATAATATAATACATACCAATCACTTTCTCACAAGAGAAAGAATACTGTATCCTATGAAACCATAACATAGATACTCTTACAGGATCAGCAAGTCTCCTAATCTATCTAGGACACTGAAATCGGCCAAGGAAAAGGGGGAGAAAAAAAGGGGAGAAAAACTGGGGGGAGGGGGGGGGGGTAAGGAGGAAAGAAAGCCTGTAATAGAATGGTCATGGGCATCATGATTGAGAGGAACAAGGGAAAATAAAGGAGAATAACAACACCGATTTGATGGAGAGAGCAAAAATAGCTCAAAACATAAGTATAAACTTAAATATGGGGTACCCATATAAATGCATAAATAAGTATTATGTTAAGGCGAGCAGGAGGAACAAAGCTAGATGAATCTCAACCAACATGCCTAATAGTGGAGAATGGTATCCATCCTTTTATTAAGGCCCCGAGGGACGCGACTGTCCAATCTCAAAATCCAATAGACCTCTCGGTCCAGGAGTTTGAGCTTGACATTGCCACCCCTCACAGGTGGGCTTACTCGTTCCAACCCCTGTAGCATAAGGGATGACGTATTGCCGGCATGTACCTCGGCTATGTGCCTGGAGACCATAGAAATATGTCTTGAATTAAAATGGGGTATATCCGAGATGTGTTTTCGGATACGAACTTTCAGAGGAGTCGAAGTGCACCCCACATATTGGAGATTACAGTCTCTGCAGGTAAGGACATAGATAACGTACGGTGTGTTGCAATTAATATATGCATTAATTTTATGGGTATCGCCCGTAGTAGTCGAAACCACCGAATCTGAATTCTGCATAAAACCGCAACACACGCACCTGCTATGTCCACACCTGTTGGACCCTGTATAACGTAGCCAGGTTGGCTGTGATTTCTGCTGTATAGAAAATAAACTGGGTGAAATGCTCTGACCGATAGTCGGGGCCCTTCTAGATATACATTTATATCCTACAGGGAACACCCCTTGAAAGGCAGGATCACATAAAACAATTGGCATGTATTTGTGTATGATGTTATGTTACAGATCCGTTTGCATTCAAGACTGTACTTGGTGCAGAAGACCACCGGAGAATCAGGGGTCTTCTGGATACCTCGTACCTTGTTACAAGAGGGGGAAATCAACAATGCCCTATTCTTATTCGAGGCAATGTTGATACCCCTCTCTATATCCCGAGACTGATACCCACGGGCTTGAAGACGAGAAGAGATTTCACATACCTCCCGTCTGAAGTCGGGGTCGGCCGAACAATTTCTGCGGGCTCTCACCATTTCACCCGTGGGCAAGTTGCGAGTTACATGTGATGGGTGGCAAGAGGACGCATGTAATATTGAATTTACTGCAGTTTTTTTTACAATATGTAGCAGTTTTCACACAGCATCTCTCATTGTCACCCACCAAATGCAAGTCAAGAAAACTTACCATGGATACCTCATAATTAAGAGTGAACCTCAAGTTAAGAGAATTCTCAATGATGTACGTGCAGAAATCCGGTATGGCCGCCACATCAAAACTCCAGATGATAAGGGGGGGGGGGTGGGTGGGGCGGTCGCGGTGCGGTGGGGGAGGTGCGGGGGCGGGGCATTATCGGCTTATCGGCAAGGTAATTGGCGATACCGATAATGCCCAAAATCGTGATTATCGGCCGATAATATCGGCCATACCGATAATCGGTCGATCCCTAATACATATATATATATATATATATATCTATATATATAGAGAGAGAGAGAGAGATACTTTTAGGAAAATATGTAATGCAGTAGTCTTACAGACCACATAAGGAGTCCTTCTTTGACTTTCTTTTTCAGGACCAAAGCATTACATACTGAAGGAGTTACAACACTGATTTGGCTACGGTCAAGCAAGATCAGACTAGAGGCTCTATCTGCATTGTAATGCCTTTAGCAAGTAATGTGGTCTATGTTACCTATATGACTATTCTTGCTCTAACCTTTGGATATATGAATGTCACAGAGACATGCCAAAAATTTTGATGGGTCGAGGTCTCATTTTGCAGCGCTCTTCATCATACTTTACAGACTGGACCCATAGAATTATAATAAAGCAGGCCAGTGAAGGAAGATGGAGATAGATGCCAGCTGAAATGAAGGGCAGTTTTCCCAGGTCATTCTAATGATCAGTGGGAGTCTCAGTACTAAGAAGACACCAACTGATCAAAGCTTATGAATTTTTTTTAAATGACAGAAACACCTTAAGATGCTTGCAAACACCTATATACAGTGATAGACGTTAATACACATACAGTACAATAAGTCTTCTGGCCATTGTTACCGTTTTGTTAAAAGGTGATTATCTAATCCTATACATCAGATACCACAAATGTTTAATTATTATACTTATCTTAAGCTCCATCACAAATCATTCCAATATCAATTTTAGTTATGTAGAAGTTAATGTATCTTTGACCGGGGAGTTATGAAACCTTTAACAATCTAATTGAAGTATTATCACATTTGATGTATGTGGTTACTTTAACTCCTGAGAGGATGACTTACTTTGATCTCACTTTTTCTCACTATTTTCACTTAGGAATCGTTTAAGACGGAGTAACCACTTAAACTTAGCCCTTATGTCCCATAAACTGTGTATATATTGTATTGTTCTTTATTTTCCAATTAATTTAGAAGCACGGATAACCTGAAATTAATTTGCTTCTTGTAGTTGTTTATGCAAAAAAAGGAGTATATAAGATGTGTCCTCAGTGTTCTTCTAATGTCACATGCAGACACTGGAATTACTATTAAAGTGCTATTGTGAAAGAACCTTTCCAATTTACTTCCCATGTCTCATTTTCTAGGTAGTATAAGCAGAGTGGGCATCTTTGGTTTAAAGAGGTTATCTGGCGAGATCATTATTATTATTATTATTTTTAACAATGTCCATTCAACAGTATTTTAAAAAACAAAAACATTTACTTACCTTCAGCGCTCCAACAGTGCCTCCAGTGTCCTGCTCCAGTCCCCTGGTGTGATCCTCTTCCTGAGCTGCAGTATGACATTTGGGCCTGAAGTGATGTTGGAGCACAGTGTGTCAGACTACTGCTCAGCCAATCACTAGCCGGGGATCAGAGTAGGACACCAGAGGTACCACGAGAGCACTGGAAGTAAGTAGAGGTTTAATTTTCAAATACTGTAGAATAGGCATTGTTTGAAACCTACACCTAGAGATGAGCGAACTTACATTAAATTCAATTCGTCACAAACTTCTCGGCTCGGCAGTTGATGACTTATCCTGCATAAATGAGTTCAGCTTTCAGGTGCTCCCGTGGGCTGGAAAAGGTGGATACAGTCCTAGGAGACTCTTTCCTAGGACTATATCCACCTTTTCCAGCCCACCGGAGCACCTGAAAGCTGAACTCATTTATGCAGGATAAGTCATCAACTGCCGAGCCGAGAAGTTTGTGACGAATCGAATTTACTGTAAGTTCGCTCATCTCTACCTACACCTGCTGGATAAGCCCATTAACTGTTATCAAACATTATTATTTCAAAATGACATACTGACAAAAATAGCCCTCCCAATTAAAACAACCCATGCTTAAAATATACCAACCCCAAAAGCACAACCAAAGATGGGGAGCACCCACAGAAAATAATCCCCTACATGGGATGACAGTCCAAAAAGTGTGACATATATGACTGGGGTCTGTGGTGATGGGGTGCACTCACAGACCCCAGGATGTCCCAGTAAGGTGAAGACACTTCCTTTTCTGAAGAGATTACTTCTCCAATAGTCATCAAAATTACAAAGAAAAACAACACCCCTCTTTTACAGCTCTAATTATATGTTTTATTAGGAGTTCTACCATTGACAAAAAGAGGACACAGATCACCTCACCTCTCCCTCTTTTGAGTTTGACTTCTACACATCATATGGCACCCACAAGACTCTCTTATAGAAGTCAATACTTGAGATTTTTTTTTTCTCTGAAAAATAAAAAAACATTTTGATTAAAATATTTTGTAGATTTGTGAACTATGAATTGAAACCTCTTGTATAACGTCTCCCTTCTTGTGTATAAGACACTAATGACTTATTGAGCAGAATAAATAGTCTGTGTCTGCGGTCAATTGACCACCTATGACATTGGAGTCACTCTATATAACTATGTGTCATATTGATGACCTTTTGCAATTGTTTTCTTTTCTTGGGACCAGTAATTTGAAATTGAAAATGTTGCAACTGAATTTTGTACTTACCCAAAATGTATTAACATTCAATGAGTCCCTCTATCTGCAGCTCCAGGGCTCTACAATGGGGGTGCATTGTGGGCCCTCATATGCAAATTTTATCTTGGGGCTTTGAGATAAGAACCTCTTCCTGTCAGATCATGATGGCCTTGAGATGGAACATGTAATATTTTGGTACATCTATGGCAGGGAGACATGGTTCAGTTGGGCAACTTAATGTCACAACTCCGCAAGAAAGGCAAAAATTAAAAATAAAATATCAAAATGATTTAATGCTGAACACATTGTATAAGGCTGATTACTGGGAAACTAGTCAGAGTGCCCAGGATGACTCCTGTACATTGCCAAAAGTGCCTACAATTGACACTTAACCCCATAAGGATGGACCCATTTTTTATCTCAATGACCAGGCTCTTTTTTATTTTATTTGATATGTATCTCTTTAACCCCTTAAGGACCCAGCCATTTTACACCTCAGGACCCGGCCATTTTTTGCAATTCTGACCACTGTCACTTTAAACATTAATAACTCTGGAATGCTTTTAGTTATCATTCTGATTCCGAGATTGTTTTTTCGTGACATATTCTACTTTAACATAGTGGTAAAATTTTGTGGTATCTTGCATCCTTTCTTGGTGAAAAATCCCAACATTTTATGAAAAATTAGAAAATTTTGCATTTTTTTTAACTTTGAAGCTCTCTGCTTGTAAGGAAAATGGATATTCCAAATATTTTTTTTTTTATTCACATATACAATATGTCTATTTTATGTTTGCATCATAAAATTTACGTGTTTTTACTTTTGGAAGTCACCAGAGGGCTTCAAAGTTCAGCAGCAATTTTCCAATTTTTCACAAAATTTCCAAACTTGCAATTTTTCATGGACCAGTTCAGGTTTGAAGTGGATTTGAAGGGCCTTCATATTAGAAATACCCCACAAATGACCCCATTATAAAAACTGCACCCCCCAGAGTATTCAAAATGACATTCAGTCTGTGTTTTAACCCTTTAGGTGTTTCACAGGAATAACAGCAAAGTGAAGGAGAAAATTCACAATCTCCATTTTTTACACTCGCATGTTCTTGTAGACCCAATTTTTTAATTTTTACAAGGGGAAAAAGGAGAAAATGTATACTTATATTTGTAGCCCAATTTCTCTCGAGTAAGCACATACCTCATATGTCTATGTAAAGTGTTCGGCGGGCGCAGTAGAGGGCTCAGAAGCGAAGGAGCGACAAGGGGATTTTGGAGAGTACGTTTTTTTAAAATGGTTTTTGGGAGGCATGTTGCATTTAGGAAGCCCCTATGGTGCCAGAACAGCAAAAATCCCCCACATGGCATACCATTTTGGAAACTAGACCCCTTGAGGTACGTAACAAGGAATAAAGTGAGCCTTAATACCCCACAGGGGTTTCACGACTTTTGCATATGTAAAAAAATAAAAATAAAATTTCACTAAAATGTGTGTTTCCCCCCAAATTTCACATTTTTGCAAGGGTTAATAGCAGAAAATACCCCCAAACATTGTAACCCCATCTCTTCTGAGTATGAAGGTACCCCATAAGTTGACCTGAGGTGTACTATGGGTGAACTACAATGCTCAGAAGAGAAGGAGTCATATTTGGCTTTTTGAGAGCAAATTTTGCTCGGGGGCATGTCGCATTTAGGAAGCCCCTATGGTGCCAGGACAGCAAAAAAAAAAAAACACATGGCATACCATTTTGGAAACTAGACCCCTTGTGGAACGTAACAAGAAATAAAGTGAGCCTTAATACCCCACAGGGGTTTCACGACTTTTGCATACGTAAAAAAAAAAAAAAAAAATCACTAAAATGTGTGTTTCCCCCCAAATTTCACATTTTTGCAAGGGTTAATAGCAGAAAATACCCCCCAAAATTTGTAACCACATCTCTTCTGATTATGGAGGTACCCCATAAGTTGACCTGAAGTGCACTACGGGCGAACTACAATGCTCAGAAGAGAAGGAGTCATATTTGGCTTTTTGAGAGCAAATTTTGCTCGGGGGGCATGTCGCATTTATGAAGCCCATATGGTGCCAGGACAGCAAAATAACCCCCACATGGCATACTATTTTGGAAACTAGACCCCTTGAGGAACGTAACAAGGAATAAAATGAGCATTTACCCCCCACTGGTGTCTGTCATATCTTTGGAACAGTGGGGTGTACAACATTTTTAATTTGCACAGCCCACTCTTCCAAAGATCTGTCAGACACCTGTGGGGTGTAAATTCTCACTGCACCCCTCATTACATTCCGTGAGGGGTGTAGTTTCCGAAATGGGGTCACATGTGGGGTTTTGTTTTTTTTGCGTTTGTCAAAACCGCTGTAACAATCAGCCACCCCTGTGCAAATCACCTCAAATGTACATGGCGCACTCTCCCTTCTGGGCCTTGTTGTGCGCCCCCAGAACACTTTACGCCCACATATGGGGTATCTCCGTAGTCGGGAGAAATTGCGTTACAAATTTTGGGGGGCTTTTTTCCCCTTTACCTCTGATCAAAATGAAAAGTATAGGGCAACACCAGCATGTTAGTGTAAAAAGTTTATTTTTTTACACTAACATGCTGGTGTAGACCCCAACTTCACCTTTTTATAAGGGGTGAAAGGAGAAAAAGACCCCCAAAATTTGTTAGGCAATTTCTCCCGAGTACGGCGATACCCCATATGTGGCCCTAAACTGTAGCCTTGAAATACGACAGGGCTCCAAAGTGAGAGAGCGCCATGTGCATTTGAGGCCTGAATTAGGGATTTGCATAGGGGTGGACATAGGGGTATTCTACGCCAGTGATTCCCAAACAGGGTGCCTCCAGCTGTTGCAAAACTCCCAGCATGCCTGGACAGTCAACGGCTGTCTGGCAATACTGGGAGTTGTTGTTTTGCAACAGCTGGAGGCTCCATTTTGGAAACCGTGGCGTACCAGGCGTTTTTCATTTTTATTGGGGAGGGGAGGGGGGCTGTGTAGGTGTATGTGTATATGTAGTGTTTTTTTACTTTTTATTTTGTGGTAGTGTAGTGTTTTTAGGGTACAGTCACATGGGCGGGGGGGTTACAGCGAGTTTGAGCTGCCGCGCAAAATTTGCTGCATCGCAAACTTGCAGCCCGATACTCACTGTAAGCCGTCTGCCCATGTGAATGTACACTGTACATTCACAGGGGGGACGGGGACCTCCAGCTGTTGCAAAACTACTACTCCCAGCATGCCTGAGAATGTTTGGGAGTTGTGGTTTTGCAACAGCTGGAGGCACACGGGTTGGGAAACACTGAGTTAGGAAACAATGTTTCCCAACCAGTGTGCCTCCAGCTGTTGCAAAACCACAACTCCCAAACATTCTCAGGCATGCTGGGAGTAGTAGTTCGGCAACATCTTTAGAGCCAGATGTTGCCGAACTACAACTCCCAGCATGCTTGGAGTTGTAGTTTTGCAACATCTGGAGGACTACAGTTTGCAGACCACTAATACAGTGGTTCCCAATCTGTGCCCTTCCAGATGTTGCAAAACTAGAACTCCCAGTATGCCAAAACTGTCCAGGCATGCTGGGATTTGTAGTTCTGCAACATCTGAAGGGCCAGATGTTACAGAACTACAACTCCCAGCATGCCTGGACAGTAAGGGCATGCTGAGGATGTGTAGTTTTGCAACATCTGGAAGGACACAGTGGTCTCCAAACTGTGGACCTCCAGATGTTGCAAAACTGCAACTCCCAGCATGCCCAGACGCCAAGGGCTGTCTGGGCATGCTGGGAGTTGTAGTTTACAGGGTCCTATTACAGCAATGCATGTCGCTTTACGGCGACGTGCATTGCTGTAAAGGGCCCGACCGCGGCTGAAGATCTACTCACCTGTCGCCGCCGCCGCCATCTTCCTCGCCGGGATCCGGGTCTTCAGGGACGAGGTAAGTACCGGGGCCGGTCCCCAGCACTCCCCCGTCCCCCGCCGTGTCCTCCGGTCTTCCTCCCGTTCTCTCCGGACTTTCAGGGGTCGGGCAGGACGGGAGGAAGTAACCGCCCCCCCTCCTGCGATTGGTCGGTTAACTAACCGACAGATCGCAGGGTATAGGAGGAGGTGGCAGGCTTGCCACCTCTCTCCTAGTCTTCAGTATGGTCCTGGCTGTCTGTGACAGCCGGGATCATGCGAAATTACCGGGCGGTCGGGTCCCAGAGACCCGATCAGCCCGGTATCGCCGCAGATCGCAAGGGCGATTTCCCTTGCGATTTGCGGCGATCGCCGACATGGGGGGCCTACATGGCCCCCCTTGGCGTTTGCCCTGGATGCCTGCTGAAGGATTTCAGCAGGCATCCAGTTCCGATCTCTGCCCGGCGAGCGGCAGAGACCGGAAAACGCCATGACGTATGCATACGTCATGGGTCCTGAAGACCCAGGGTGTGAAGACGTATGCATACGTCATGGGTCCTGAAGAGGTTAAATGGTAATAACTTTAGAATGCTTTTTCTGAGAAGAGCGATTCTGAGATAGTTTTTTCATGACATATTGTACTTTATATATGTGGTGCATTTTTGTTGACACATGCAGCCTTTTTTGTGAAAAACTTCAAAATATTGTAAAAAACTGGAAAATTTCTGTCGTTTTTTCATTTTTTTATGGTGTACACTGTGCGGTAAAAGTGATGTTATATTTATTCTGTGGGTCAGTACGATTATGGCTTTCTATGTTCTTTTTCCTTTTCTCAGCAAAATTCTTTTTCTGCCATTAATTTTCCAACAGCCGTAAATTTTGAGTAAGGGCTTATTTTTTGCGGGATGAGCTATACTTTTTATTGGTATCCTTTTTGCTATACGTACTACCTTTTGATCTTTTTTATTCTGCTATTTGTACCAAAATTGGCGAATTTTGCACTTTTTTGGATGTTTTTTTACGGCGTTCACTGTGCGGGATACTTTACACTATAATTTTATTGTACCCGTCATTACAGACGTGGCAATACCTATTATGTACATGATTTGTGTGTTTGATCTTTTTTGGTGATAATACAGGGCTTTTATTGGGAAAGGGGCATTTTTTTATTTTATTTTTTACACTTCATACTTTTACTGAAGAACTTTTTATAATTTTTTTTACACTTTTTACAGGTTATACTATGCTACAATACATCTGTACTGCAGCACAGTATGACCTGATGAGCTGCACACACTACAGCCTGTGCGATCCAGCCTGTGGCTGGATCTCACAGGCTTCCGTAGAAGGCAGACAGGAGGTGATGAGGTCATGATCTGACCTCCTGCTGCCATAGCAACCAACCGTGACCTGCGATCATATAGCGCCGCCGCCGTTGGTGAACAGGGGGAGAGCACTCCCCCTGTCAACACCATAGATGCCGTGATCAGGATTGATCACGGCATCTAGGGGGTTAAAGCTGCCGGAACCGGGCTCCGGCGGGACTCCGGCTGTGATTAACAGCCGGGTCCCATCGCCGGTCCCGTGCCGGAGATCGCTAGGACGTATGCATACGTCCAAATGACGAACGTGTCGGGTGCTTGGATGTATGCATATGTCCTACAGCAGGAAGGGGTTAAAGGGGTGGAAAACTTTTTTTTTTATCTACTTTTGCCAGAAAGTTAAACAGATTTGTAAATGACTTCTATTAAAAATATATTAATCCTTTCAGTACTTATTAGCTGCTGAATACTACAGAGGAAATTATTTTCTCTTTGGAACACCACAGAGCTCTCAAAATGACAAAATGACCACAGTGCTCTCTGCTGACATATCTGTCCATTTTAAGAACTGTCCAGAGTAGGAGAAAATCCCCATAGAAAACATATGCTGCTCTGGACAGTTCCTAAAATGGACAGAGATGTCAGCAGAGAGCACTGTGCTCGTGATGTCAGCAGAGAGCACTGTGTTCCAAAAAGAAAATAATTTTCTCTGTAGTATTCAGCATCTAATAAGTACCCGAAGGATTAAGACTTTTTAATAGAAGTCATTTACAAATCTCAAGAAAACAAGAGATAAATCGGCACAGCTTACTTCTGATCCTCCGGACTGCTATAGCTCTGTAGCGGACGATTAGATAAGAGGCTGGTGGTGCTCAGACTAAAAGAGGAGTAGATCCAGACGTAGAAGACGGAGATGGACACAAGGGGGGGTACCACAGAGATGCGACAACACTGTTTCGCACTAAATAGTGCTTCAACTGGCCTACCTCTGAACCGGAACTTCTCACCTTATATACAGGTGAGTAATCATGTTCACCTATCACCTTCCCTTCACCATGTGACAATACAAACAGGGGGAGGGGAGTTTTGACACATGATTATTAACACTTAGATGACCTTTCATTTTACAGCTAAAAGCACACGGAGACATCAACTTTATCATTAAGGCCCAAGACCCCCAGTGCATCAGTCGACAAGATCCAATGTGTTTCCCTTCTCAGGAGATTCTTGTCGGCTGCAATTCCTGGTCTGGCCGGGACTTTTTCTAAACCTGCGAACCTTAGAGTTTCTGGACTTCCCCCGTGTGAGTCTATTACATGCAAAATAAATCTAGGCGCTCCTTTTTTAGTCTGTAAGGAATAAAAGTGCTCTCTGACTCTAGCACACAGTTGCCTGATAGTTTTTCCTATGTAATAGTACCCACACGGGCAAAAGATCATGTATACAAAATTTTTTGTTTTACAAGTGATAAGTTCGCTAACAGTATGAAACACCGGACCTATCCTAAATGATTTTTTGCATAAGTTGTATTTGCAAAAATTACAATTTTTGCACAGAAAATTACCAGTAGGGGTGTGGTCACTGAGCCAATCGCTTTTCTTGTTGCTTTTAGCCTTCTCTATATTTTCTGTTATAGCATCGCCTATAGTTCTATTCTTTCTTTATGATATTAAAGGCTTATTTTTTGCTATGTTTGATGTCCTCGTCCAATTCAAGCATGTACCAATTTTTCCTTATTGCTCTTTCTATTATTTTATTAACTGGGGTGTTCTGAAATGTAAACATGAATCTTCTTTTTGGACAGTCTTCTGATTGTTTTTTTATTTATTTATTACTACCTAGTAAATCAGCTCTTGTTCTCTTTTCTGCTCTTTCCCTTCCCTTTTTAATTAGACTTAGTGGGTAATTTCTTTCCAATAATCTTGACTCTAATTCATCAGCTTGTTTATGGAATGTGCTATTATGGACATTGTTTCTTTTTAAACGTAAAAATTGTCCATAAGGAATTCCGTTTTTTACTGCTGTTGTGTGGGAGCTGTGATAGTGAAGGATAGTATTGAATGCAACTTCTTTCCTATACCCTTCAGTTATTAATGTACCATTCTCTATTTTTATATGAACGTCAAGGAAATCTAATTCTGTAAACGCCATGTTATATCCTACTATGCTGTTTAAATATCCGACAAAGTCGCTAAATTGGCTTATTGAACCCGACCATCAGGCAAAACTATCAGGCAACTGTGTGCTAGAGTCATAGAGCACTTTTATTCCTTACGGACTAAAAAAGGAGCTCCTAGGTTTATTTCGCATGTAATAGACTCACACGGGGGAAGTCGAGAAACTCTAAGGTTCGCAGGTTTAGAAAAAGTCCCGGCCAGACCAGGAATTGCAACCGACAAGAATCTCCTGAGAAGGGAAACACATTGGATCTTGTCGACTGATGCACTGGGGGTCTAGGGCCTTAATGATAAAGTTGATGTCTATGTGTGCTTTTAGCTGTAAAATGACAGGTCATCTAAGTGTTAATAATCATGTGTCAAAACTCCCCTCCCCCTGTTTGTATCGTCACATGGTGAAGGGAAGGTGATAGGTGATCATGATTACTCACCTTTATATAAGGTGAGAAGTTCTGGTTCAGAGGTAGGCCAGTTGAAGCACTATGTAGTGCGAAACAGCGTTGTCGCCTCTCTGTGGTACCCCCCCCCCCCCCGTGTGTCCATCTCCGTCTTCTCCCTGGGCTACTCTGCTGTGAGTATTCTGCTGAACAGACTATTGGTTAGTCGCCGACTGCTTTCTTTCTCTACTTACAAGTTCGATTAATTTACAAATTTGTTTAACTTTCTGGCACCAGTTGATTTTAAAAAAAAAAGTTTTCCACCGGAGTACCCCTTTAAGCTTTAGAACTGGAATGGTGCGATGGAAGAAGGTGGCCTAGCAAATCATGTTTTCTTTTACCTCATATGTATGACCAGGTATTTTACCTGGGGTAGAAATAGCACCTAGATGCACTAACACTAAAAAGATATAGATACTTTGGAGAGAGTTCAGAAAAGGGCTACTAATCAAATAAATGGATTGCAGGATGAACTTACCAAGAACGTTTAAAGGTCCTTAACATGTACAGCTTGGAAGAAAGATGAGACAAAAGAATATGATAAAAAACATTTAAACATAAAGGTTATCACCATTATATGCTAAATAATAAAACATTAGGTAAAACTTCTACGGAAAAGGACAGTAAACTCAAAAGTGACCAGTGCCAGGCAGCTGCTTCCATGGCTTATTATGTTGTGGGATTCATCAAGAGAGGCATAGATGCTTGTGACAAGGACATAGTTTTGCCTCTTTATAAATCATTAGTAAGACACACATGGAGTCACATATGGAGTGGTGTGCCCACTTTTGGGCACCAGTACATAAGAAGGAGATGGCAGAACTGGAGAGGGTGCAGACGGAGACAAAGATAATTGATGGTATGGGAGGATTACAGGATCAAGACATGTTATCAAGCTTTGGGTTATATAGCTTGGAGAAAAGATGTCTTGGACAGTACAGATTTTTCTAGTGATTTTTTATACCTAGGCTGGTAACCATGACAAAGGGGCATCCTCTACGTTTACAGGAAAGAAAGTTTGACCATCCTCACAGATGGGGATTCTTTACTGCAAGAGCAGTGAGACTATGGGACACTATCTGTAGCCAAATGATGTTGTAATGTCTGACTGAATAAATAAGATCAAGGGGGGCCTGGATATTTTACTGGAAAAATATAATATTACAGGTTATAGATAAAGTTGACACCCTATTAAAACTTAATTTCCCAGCAGTCCTCACTTCTGAGAATGATAAAAAAAAAAGGGGCATGGGTTGCCAATATGCTGTCAGAAGAGGGCATGACTTGACTCAGAAGGGGGCATAACTTGACTCAGAAGGGGGCATGAATTGACGAGCTATACTAGAGAGGGGGGGAGCTTGGTTGGATAAAGTTAAAGGGAATGGAGCTTGCTGGTATGACGTCAAAAAGGGGCATGGCTTACAAGACGAGGACGCCATTCCAAAGTGTCACATGATCTCCATATCTGTCTGGAGGTGGGGCAGGGGAGAAGAAGTGGACAGTGGATGGTAGGAAGGTTTTTCTTCATCAGGGAAAATGGACTGGTACAGGTAATAAGTGCATATTACAATACAGTTGGTCTGGCCATGAGGGGACAAAATATGAATTTTTTTTTTTATATCTGGATCACCTTTTTAAGCTGAAAAGTCATCTGAACACGATGCATACCCTATTCAAAGCTTGCAAACAGTGGATTGTTACAGAAACTCATCAAATTACCAAAAAACCACAAAAGTAGAAGAAAATTAAATTACTGCATATCTCAAGGGAAGGAGACCATTTATCTCTTTTCACTTTGCTAAATCAATAGTCTTGAATTTCAAATGGAGATTGATGTAAAAAAAAAGACTTTAGTTGGATAGCAATGGGTGCATTCCAAAAATGGGGTAAGGGCTGTAATTACAACACAGTTCAAAAGCAAACAATCACATTGTTATTTAATAACATGTTAGGTATACTGTATATGTATATAAATGCATACTACAAATGTCAGTGCTCAACATAAATTGGAAAAGTCTCTTAAAAACTGATTAAACAATTAAAAGGTCCTGATCTCACAGATGTAATAATGTTTCCAACATCCAAGACAATTTTTAGACAATCCATTTTAAAATGCTTTTTAGTCTAGGATTAGCTAATGGGGAGGACTGCTAAATCAGCAAGTTTCACAAAGATATGGTTTTGTGGGCTGGAAGACTAAATTTGGCCTCAGTAAACAGAATATTGAATATTCTTTGGCTGTATTTTATACATATTAACCAAATGAACAAATAAAACAACAGGTAAAGTATAAAGAAAATGTAAAATATCGTTAAAGTAGCCCCTTTGAAGTACTCAGCATTGTATAGTGAACTCCATGTGCAACATATAGATTGAAAAGAAAATAACACACTTGTCTGAAAATACCCATAAAATATAGATCTTCATTGAAAAATCCTATCATAAAATGTATACAAGAAAGGAGGAATAGGTACATAAAAAAAATTGGACAACATACTCAGAAACCTACACACTATGATGTAAGTACAGGAAAGAAAAAACGACTCAGGACTGCATAATTAAGCCTTTCCCAGAGCTTCAGGAAGACCCCAAATGTAGACAAACTCACTAGTTCCTCAAAAATACAGATGGTCAGTGCTCACATTCACATAAGAAAAGTCCATAAATTGTACAATCCAAGGAAAAAAAAAAACAAAAACAAAAAAAAACAACAAAAAAAAAAACAGAGCACTCCACCACTGTAGTAGCTTGAGTCCTGTTCAGACTTTATTTATGTTGCTGGACAGACATAAATGGGTAAATGAGGACACAGGACAGCAGGATGAAGAGAAGGCAGGGGGAAAGACGGACACTGGCGGGGCAACACTGTTTCTCAAGCCATGTGCAGTGTATGCTTCTTAAGCATGTACTGCACATGGCACATTATCACACTATTAGCTGTTTTATGTACTTTATGTATTAGCTGGCACATGACACTTCTAATCAGTTTAACATCAGTTTAACACTAGAATGCATTACTAAGATACAAAACATAAAGAGAACACTTGCATTAAAAAGAAATGAATTATTGTTTACCTCAAGAGATGGAAAATAATCAGCAAATCTCCAACTTTCCCTTTTACAGATCAATGATTTTGAACTCTACACAGAGTCTGAGAACCAGTCTACCATTAACTTGGCTAGCACACTTAGTACATATCCGGTTAACTCTTAGTACAAATGTTATAGACGTCTTATTTCTCTTTCATCTAACATATCCATTTTTGTACAATAGTGAATGCTAAGTAAATCTAAGTAGTACTCCAGTTTTTAGTTAATGTACTTTAGTAGGTGTGAATCCAAGTATCTAATATGATGAAAATAAAACTATGCTGCCAGAATTGCCCAGCTGATATTGGTTAATGCTCCTAAGGGAGCCCCATTGTGGTGTGCTTAGAGCCTGGCTGCTCCCCCGGAGCGTTCGCGGCGTGCCTCTGTATGCAGCGCTCCGGTCGGCACCGCTGACCGCGAGCGCTGCTTCCATGTCTCCGGAGGGGACGCGATCCGAGGTGCAGGACGTGCCCGCTCTCGGATCGCGCCCCATGTCTCTCACCTGCCCCGTGCTCCTGCTCAGTCCCGGCATGTGCGGCCCCACTCTCTAGGGCGTGCGTGCGCCGGGTCTCTCAGATTTAAAGGGCCAGTGCACCATTAATTGGTGCCTGGCCCAATTAGTTCCTAACACTCCCTACACTATATAAACCCACTTCGGCTCCCTGTCCTTGCTGGATCTTGTTGCCTTGTCCCCTGTGAAAGCATTTCTGTGTGTTCCATTGCCTGTGTATCTAGACCCTTGCCGTTGCCCCTGACTACGAACCGTTGCTGCCTGCCCTGACCTTCTGCTACGTCTGACCTTGCCTTTTGCCTAGTCCTTCTGTACCGCGCCTGACTCAGCAGTCAGTGAGGTTGAGTCGCTATCGGGTTGAACGACCTGGGGGTTCCCTGCCACAGCAAGTCCATCCCGCTTTGCGGCGGTCTCTGGTGAAAACAAGTAACCCCTTAGATTCCGTTCCCCTGGTATGGCCCACGCCATCTCCTCACTGACACAGAGGATGCATCACCCGTGTCCTCCCCGCATACCAGTCCAGATGCTGACAGTAGATCCGGCCATGGATCCCGCTGAGGTCCCGCTGCCCAGTGTCGCTGACCTAACCTCCGTGGTTGCCCAGCAATCACCGCAGATCGCGCAACAAGGACAACAGCTGACTCAGTTGACCGCTGTGCTGCAACAGCTTCTGCCGCAACAACAGCAACCATCTCCTCCGCCAGCTCCTGCATCTCCTCCGCAGCGAGTAGCTGCTCCCGGTTTCCGCCTGTCCCTTCCAGACAGGTTTGATGGGGACTCTAAACTGTGCCGTGGATTCCTGTCCCAGTGTTCCCTACACCTGGAGATGATGTCAGACCAGTTTCCTACAGAACGGTCTAAGGTGGCGTTCGTGGTCAGCCTCCTGTCTGGAAAGACCTTGTCTTGGGCCACACCGCTTTGGGACCGCAATGATCCTGCCACTGCTACAATCCAGTCCTTCTTCTCAGAAGTATGTAGTGTCTTTGAGGAACCAGCCCGGGCTTCCTCAGCCGAGACTACTTTGCTGAATCTTGTCCAAGGGAGTTCTTCAGTGGGCGAATAAGCCATCCAGTTCCGCACCCTCGCCTCAGAGCTATCCTGGAATAATGAGGCCCTCTGCGTGACCTTCAAGAAAGGCTTATCTAGTCACATCAAAGATGTCCTGGCTGCACGAGAAATTCCTGCTAACCTGTCTGAACTCATCCATTTGGCCACCCGCATCGACATGCGTTTCACGGAAAGACGCCAGGAGCTTTGTCAGGAAAAGGATCTTGTTCACACCAGGTTTTCCTCCCAGGATCCTCTCTTCCAACGTCCTTTGCAATCTGTTCCTGTGCCTCCTGCCGAGGATGCTATGCAAGTGGATCGGTCTCGCCTGACCCAACAAGAGAGGACTCGCCGTAGGAATGAAAACCTGTGTCTATACTGTGCAAGCACCGAACATTTCCTAAAAGACTGTCCTATTCATCCTCCGCGTCTGAGAAATGCACCCACTCACCTAGTTAACGTAGGACAGTCGTTGCTAGGAGTGAATTCTACCTCTCCAAGATTGACTTTACCTGTGCGGATTGCTATACTCGGGTTCAGCAGGAAGTTTCATTGAAACCTCCCTAGTCAACAGATTCAACATTCCAGTTACCCGTCTTGTCAAACCTCTCTTCATTTCTTCCGTCAATGGAGAGAGACTGGTCTACACCGTGCGTTACCGCACTCATGAGTGTTGGAGTTCACCATCATGAACATATTGAATTTTTTGTGCTACCCAACTGCACTTCTGAAATTCTTCTGGGCTTGCCCTAGCTCCAACGTCATTCGCCTAGCCTCGACTGGGTCACCGGGGACATTAAGAGCTGGGGTTCTTCTTGCCACAAGCGATGTCTCCACCCAGTTTCTTCCTGCCAAGTCTCCATGGCTACTCCACTGCCAGGTCTTCCTAAGGCCTATCAGGACTTTTCGGACATCTTTTGTAAAAGCAAGCAGAGGTCTTACCTCCACATAGACCCTATGACTGCACTATCGACCTGCTCCCTTGTACCACACCGCTCCGTGGTAGGATTTACCCTCTTTCTGCCCCGGAATCACAAGCTATGTCTGAGTACATACAAAAAAACCTCAAAAGAGGTTTTATCCGGAAATCTTCTTCTCCAGCTGGAGCTGGATTTTTCTTTGTCGCTAAAAAAGCTGGATCTCTCCTCCCTTGTATTGATTACCGCGGTCTCAATAAAATTACCGTAAAAAATCGCTATCCTCTGCCTCTCATCTCCGAACTCTTCGACCGACTGCGAGGTGCCAAGATTTTCACCAAACTTGATCTAAGGGGCGCATATAATCTCATCCGTATTCGAACAGGCGACGAATGGAAAACCGCCTTCAATATCAGAGATGGTCACTTTGAATACCTAGTTATGCCATTTGGTCTATGCAACGCTCCAGCAGTCTTTCAGGACTTTGTTAATGAGATTTTTCGGGACATGCTGTACTCCTGTGTGGTAATCTACCTTGACGACATCCTCATTTTTTCCTCCAACGTAGAGGAACATCGCCTTCATGTTCGTCAAGTGTTCCAGCGACTACGCTAAAATTGAGAAGTGTCTATTCGAACTCAGCAGTCTTCCCTTCCTGGGATACATTGTGTCCGGACTAGGTCTTCAAATGGACCCTGATAAACTTTCTGCGGTAATGGATTGGCCTCGTCCCACTGGCCTGCGAGCAATCCAAAGATTTCTCGGATTTGCAAATTATTATCGTCAATTCATTCCCCACTTCTCCACCATCGTTGCTCCTATTGTAGCACTGACTAAGAAAAATGCTAATCCGAAATCCTGGCCGCCACAGGCGGAGGAAGCCTTTAACCACCTCAAAGCCGCCTTCTCCTCTGCTCTAGTCTTGTCCAGACCAGATCCTCAGAAGCCCTTCTTCCTCGAGGTTGACGCCTCCTCTGTTGGAGCCGGAGCTGTTCTCCTTCAAAAATCCGCTAAAGGAAAAAATGGCACTCCAAAACTTTTTCTCCTCCAGAAAAAAACTATTCCATTGGAGACCGTGAACTATTGGCGATTAAGTTGGCCCTTGAGGAGTGGAGACATCTTCTGGAAGGATCCCTTCACCCCATCACCATCTATACAGATCACAAAAATCTGTCTTATCTCCAATCCGCACAGCGGCTAAATCCTCGCCAGGCTAGGTGTTCGTTGTTTTTTGCCCGTTTCAACTTTCAAATCCATTTTCGTCCCAGAAGAATGTCAGAGCTGATGCTCTATCTTGTACCACCGATGCCTCTGAAGCCGAGACCCTTCCTCAGCACATCATCCCTCCTGAGTGTCTGATCTCTTCTGCTCCTGCTTCTCTGGTGCCTACCCCTCCAGGAAAGACTTATGTTACTCACCGTCTTCGCCTCCGGATCCTCAAATGGGGCCATTCCTCCTTTCTGGCTGGTCACGCTGGAATAAAAAAGACTTTACAGTTGATTATCAGACACTATTGGTGCTCCTCCTTGGAAAAGGATGTGACCTATTTCGTACAATCCTGTACAGTATGTGCACGTGACAAGACCCCTCGTCAGAAGCCTTCAGGTCTTCTTCATCCGCTGCCAGGGGCCTGAACAGCCTTGGTCCCACATAGCCATGGACTTCATCACTGATCTTCCTGTATCCCATGGCAACACTGTCATCTGGGTGGTTGTTGATCGTTTTTCCAAAATGGCTCACTTTATTCCGCTTCCATGCCTTCCTTCTGCGCCATAGTTGGCGAAGCAACTTTTTCTGCAGATTTTTCGTCTTCACGGGCTTCCCACGCATATCGTCTCGGATAGAGGCGTTCAATTTGGAGTTCCTGCCATAGATGAATTGACCCTGGACTTCTCCACTATCTGGAAAGAGACTCAAAAGTCGCTCTCTCTGGCCTCTTCTCGCATGAAGAAACATGCGGATAAGAAGAGAAGAACTCCTCCTGTCTTTGCCCCTGGTGACAAAGTGTGGCTCTCTGCCAAATATATTCGGTTTCGTGTCCCTAGCTACAAGCTGGGTCCTCGTTACCTCGGGCCATTTAGAGTCAAAAGTCAAATCAACCCTGTCTCCTACAAGCTCCATCTTCCTCCTTCTCTTCGTATTCCTAACTCCTTTCATATATCCCTTCTCAAACCTCTCATTCTTAACGGCTTTTTCCCCAAGGTCACCGTTCCTGCTCCTGTCACTGGGTCCTCTGACGTCTTCTCAGTAAAAGAAATCCCCACCTCCAAGGTCGTCAGAGGTAAAAAAAAAAATTTCTTTTTGACTGGGAGAATTGTGGCCCCGAAGAGAGGTCTTGCGAGCCTGAGGACAATATCCTCGACAAGGAGCTCATCCATAAGTTCTTGGGCACCAAAAAGAGGGGGAGACCCAAGGGGAAGGGATACTGTCACGCCGAGCGCTCTGGGTCCCGCTGCTCCCCCGGAGCACCCGCGGTGTGCCTCTGAATGCAGCGCTCCGGTCGGCACTGCTGACCGTGAGCGCTGCTTCCATGTCTCCGGAGGGGACGCGATCCGAGGTGCGGGACGTGCCCGCTCTCGGATCGCACCCCGTGTCTCTCACCTGCTCCGTCCTCCAGCTCAACCCCGGCGCATGCGGCCCCGCTCTCTAGGGCGCGCGCGTGCCAGGTCTCTCAGATTTAAAGGGCCAGTGCAACATTAATTGGTGCCTGGCCCAATTAGTTCCTAACACTCCCTACACTATATAAACCCACTTCCCCTTCCTGTCCCTGCCGGATCTTGTTGCCTTGTGCCCTGTGAAATCGTTTCTGTGTGTTCCATTACCTGTGTATCTAGACCCTTGCCGTTGCCCCTGACTACGAACCGTTGCTGCCTGCCCTGACCTTCTGCTACTTCTGACCTTGCCTTTTGCCTAGTCCTTCTGTACCGCGCATGACTCAGCAGTCAGTGAGGTTGAGTCGCTATCGGGTGGAATAACCTGGGGGTTACCTGCCGCAGCAAGTCCATTCCCCTTTGCAGCGGGCTCTGGTGGAAACCAGTAACCCCTTAGAGTCCGTTCCCCTGGTATGGCCCACGCCATCAACTCACTGACACAGAGGATCCACCACCCATGTCCTCCCCGCATACCAGTCCGGATCCTGACAATTGCTTTGTAATTCTTCTTCTCCTCATGGCCTGAGCTCTTCTGATTTCTCTTGGTGGGTGGCCCAACAGCTAGTAATTTTAGCTGATTTCCTTGCTAATAAGTGATTCCCTTCTAAGGATGCATTTGTTGCATGCTACCGCCTGCCAGATTCTGAATTGTTTTGCCATGGAAAAGTCTATTCTTTTCTACACTCCCTGGTTCCTGAGTCTAAAGCCGACACTTATCCCTGAATCAAGGTCTCCTGTGTTCAATGTATACTCATCTTAATTCTCCCCCTCGGGACCAGAAATTGCAGTTCAGGTCTTAGTGGGAAACTTATTTTGGTATTACTATGGCCCTACACAGGTGGCGAGATTGTTGTGAAGTACTGAGATTGTTGTGAAGTACTAGAAGCTCGCAGGCCTCCCTTACAGAGACATCTTTAAAGATATTATATAGGGCATATTTTGTGCCTTCTCGCCTATATGCTATGTTCCCTTCCTCCTGAGCCTACTGTTTTTGGGGGTGCTCGCAAATTGGGAAGTACCGTACCTGGTGGAGTTGCCTCATTGTTCATGGTTTTTGGGGCTGTGTCGTTGAGCTCATATGGGAACTTACTGGATACTCTTGTCCATTTACTCCATCCTTCTGTCTCCTGAGTGATAAGCCTTTCCGCATGCCCTTTAGACAGTTTAAAATTGCTAACTATATTTTGCGGGCATGGCCTCCAAATGGAAACAACCCGCTCTATCCTTTGATGCTGTTGTGGCTAGGGAGAATTCTATAGCTCTTTCAGAAAACCTCTCTCCATTGAGGGAGGATTGTGTAGACCACTTTCAGATAGTGTGGGAGCCATGGCTTTCCTCTTCATATTGTCCTGACCTAAGGTACTACATGTCTCTATACTGATTTATCCCTTTTTTTTTTTACTTATTATTTTTGCTATGACATGATGGCTTGTTTACTCTGTTCTGTTCTTTTTCTTTGTTTTCAGTTTTTTACTTTTATTGCTCTCTATTACTGCCTGGGTTAGGTCCTCCCCTTTTTCAGAAGAGAGAAGGGCAGACTTGGGACTAGCTCCTGCATTCATTGGAAAGGAATCTTTCATATGAGCAAATCAACCATTCAGCTGTACAACAAATGCAATGTAAACAAGTTAATCCTCTGTATGCTTCAATCCCCAGTGTATGTTTTTCACTTATGGTGCAAAACAGAAAATACATTTAATGCATCACCATACAATACTTGAGAGACATACTATGTATGCTTTCAGCAATCCTTGTATTAACTAAGCCACCCGACTATTGTAATGGGTAGCAGTTGGAGATGCTTGTGTTCGGTCTCTATAGAAGCACATTGTGCATCTTATGTTAAACAATATGAATGATGTGATATTGCCCCCATGTTAAAAAAAGAGTACTGCTGTCACTATGTACAATATTCTAACTATTATGATATAGAATATAACACAGCGAAGAAGGCGTATATTGATCATTGTAACAAAGATTTATTAAACATAAATGCACACATATATTTAAAATACATTAAAATTACAGACATAAACAAAGAAAAGAGGGGGAAGTATACAGATGTCCACTGTAATGGGCATGTATGACCAGGGAAAAACCAAAGGGAAAATAGAACAAAGGAGGTCTAAACAATGTCCAGCAACAAAGTTATAACCAAAGTGCAGAGTAAATGCATATGTAAACATTAGACTGTAAAGAAAACCAATGTGGATGAATAAATATGTTAAAGGGGTACTCCGCTGCTCAGCATTTGGAACAAACTGTTCTGAATGCTGGAGCTGGCGCCAGCGCCAGGACCTTGTTACATCAGAGCCCGGCCCCCTTAATGCAAGTCTATGGGAGGGAGCGTGACATCATAAGGGGCGGGGCTATGATGTCACGAGCTCCCGGCGCCGGGTCCAGTGTTTGGAACAGTTTGTTCCAAACGCTGAGCAGCGGAGTACCCCTTTAAGCGATCAATAAATGCCAAAAATAAAGCATTTAAACTACTAAAACTGCACGGCAGGGAAGAAGCATTAAAAAGCTACAGAGAAAAATTTAAATTATGTAAAAAACGCATAAAAGCCACAAAAATAGAGACAGAAAGACTCATTGCCAAAGATAGTAAAACTAACCCCAGCGTGTCTTCAGCACTTGCCACCAGGGAAGACTTATGTACGTCCCTGTTTAAGACTTCGTGTCCTTAAATGGGGTCATTCCTCTCTACTGGCCGGTCATGCTGGAATGCGTAAGTACATACAGCTCATCGCCAAACAGTATTGGTAGTTCACTCTAAAACAGGATGTCGTTGATTTTGTCCAATCTTGTTCAGTTTGTGAACAAGCCTGCTGGTCAACTCCATCCTTTACCAGTTCTAGAGCAGTCCTGGACTGATATTGCAATGGACTTTATTACTGACCTTCCCTCTTCTGGCCGAAATTCTCTACCAGGATTACCCTCTGCATCACAGCTTGCCAAGTTGTTCCTCTGCCATATCTTCCTGCATGGATTGCCCTCCCATATTGTCTCCGACTGAGGAGTCCAGTTTTGGAGGGGTCTCTGTTCACGCCTTAACCCCTTAAGGACCAGGCCCATTTTGGCCTTAAGGACCAGACCAATTTTATTTTTGCATTGCATTTTGCATCCTTGCCTTCTAAAAATCATAACTCTTTTATATTTCCATCCACAGACCCATATGAGGGCTTGTTTTTTGCATCACCAATTGTACTTTGTAATTACATCACTTATTTTACCATAGAATGTACGGCGCAACCAAACAAATATTATTTATGTGGGAAAATTGAAAATATAACTGCAATTTAGCAAATTTTGGTAGGTTTTGTTTTCACGCTGTACACTTTCCCGTAAAAATTACATGTTTTCTTTCTTCTGTGGGTCAATATGATTAAAATGATACCCATGTTATATGCTTTTCTATAATTGTACCGCTTAAAAAAATCTCAGACTATTTTAACAAAATTAGTATGTTTGAAATTGCCCTATTTTGACCACCTATAACTTTCTAATTTTTCTGTATATGGGGCGGTATGAGGGCAAATTTTTTGCGCCATGATCTGTAGTTAATATCAGTACCACTTTTGCTTAGGTTTTCCTTTTTATACATTTTTTATTATCTTTTTGGGGAATAAAATTTTTTTTTTTTACATTTACGCCGTTCACCGTACGGATAATTAACAATCTATTTTAATATTTCAGACCTTTACGCACGCAGCAATACAAAATATGTGTATTAATAATTTTTTTACGCTTTTTTGGGGGTAAAATGGGAAAAACTGACGTTTTCCTTTTTTATTGGGGGAGGGGATTTTTCTCATTTTTTTTTTACTTTTTTATTTTACATATTATTACTTTTTTTTATTTATTTTTTTACACTTTAATAGTCCCCATAGGGGACTATTTATAGAAATCATTTGATTGCTAATACTGTTCAGTGCTATGTATAGGACATTGCACTGATCAGTATTATCGGTGATCTTCTGCTCTGGTCTGCTCGAAGCAGAAGACCCCGGGAGCCAGCCGGAGCCAGGTGAGGGGAGCTCCGGCTGCCATGCTGGATGATAGGATCCCCGCGGCAGCGCTGCGGGCGATCTGATCATCCATTCAAAGTACCGCACTGCCGCAGATGCCATGATCTGTATTGATCACAGCATCTGAGCGGTTAACGGCTGCTGATAGCAGCCAGGACCTGCCGCGCATGACGTGAGCTCCGCTCCGGTGCTCGCGATCATGGCGGCACGTATATGTATGTCATGGAGCGTTAAGTACCACGGCACCATGACGTACATTTACGTCCATTGGGGTTAAGAGGTTAAAGTTAAATTATTTTTTTCTTCGGGTTACCACCCTCAATCCAATGGACAGGTTGAAAGGGGGAACCAGGTCTTGGGAGACTATCTCCGCCGTTTTGTTTCCGCTTGCCAAGACGACTGGGCTGATCTGCTACTCTGGGATGAATTTTCGTACAACCATAAGGATTCTGAATCCTCTGGGTCTTCAGCCTTCTTTTGGTCTATGGACTTCATCCTAGTCCTCCTTTACCCTTTTCCACTTCTTTCGGAGTTCCCATGGCCGATGAACAAGTGCGGAATTTAGTCTCCATCTGGCAAAATACTCGTTACTCTCTTCTACATGCCGCAATGAAATCGCAAGCGGACAAGAAAAGACGCCCTCCTACCAAATTCTCGCCAGGGGACAAAGTGTGGTTCATCCGCTTTAAGGCACCATGTTATAAGCTGGGCCCTCGCTATTTTGGGTCCTTACAAGATCAAAAAAACTTTTAAACCCTGTGGCTTATTCTCTCCATCTGCCTTCCCCTCTCCGGATCCAGAATTCTTTTCATGTATCACTTTTAAAACCTGTTATCCATAACCGTTTTTTCAAAAAAAAGACATCACTCCTACTCCCATCTCTGGTACCTCCGATGTCTATGTCGTCAAAGAAATTCTGGATTCCAAGTTTGTCAGAGGAAAAAAAAATTCCTTGTGGATTTGAAAGGATTTGGCCCAGAGGAAAGGTCTTGGGAGCTACAGGACAACATTCTAGACCTTGACCTTATCCACAAGTTCTTGTCCTCCAAAAAGAGGGGGAGACCAAAGGGAGGGGGGGGACTGTCATTCACTGCGTTCCAGCCTCAAGCACCGGCTGTAAGCGCATGGACCCTGAATCCCGACTGCCGGCGGGGCTGGGATTCGCGTGGCGGGACGTGCCCACATGTGAATCCCAGCCCGTCATTCACCATGCTCCGCTGCCGCCTCCTCCTCTGTGTCTCACTCTGGCGCACGTCCCTGTCTCCTAGGGCGAACACGCCTGAGCTCTGAAATTTAAAGGGTCATTACGCCCATAATTAGTTGTTGCCCCTGACACTACATTATAAAGTCCCTGCACCTCCCACACTTCCCTGCCGGATCTTCGGTGCCCCTAGCCTGAGATTAAGCGACCCTTATAGCCTGTTAGCCTTACCCATGTATCCAGACCTTCTGCTAAGTTTTTAGACTCCGCACCTTTTCCGCCTGCCTTGACCTTCTGCTATGTTTGACTACGCAACTGCCTTATCCTTCGGTACCTTACCTAGCCCAGCTACCTGTGTGGTCGAGCTGTGTCGGGGGGTAGTGACCTGGGTGTCGCCTGCTGCAGCAAGCCCATCTGGCCTTGCTACGGGCTCTGGTGAAGACCAGCGGCACCTTAGACTCCTCTCCCCGATATGGTCCGAGTCATCAGCCACACAGGCTAGAGGATCCACATCCAGCTCCGTTACAGCTTGAAGAGATGGGTCTTCAGGTTGCTCTTAAGGGTCTCGATGGTGATTGAGAGCCTGATGTTTAGGGGTAGTGAGTTCTAGTGTATGGGGAGGCTCAGGAAAAGTCTTGTAGATAGTCATGTGAGGTGTGGACAAAGGGAGAGCACCGGCGAAGATCTTGAGTGGAGCAAAGATTTCATGAGGACAGTATTGGAAGATCGGGTCAGATGTATGGGGGAGACAGGTTGTGGATGGCCTTGTATGTTGTGGTAAACAGCTTAAAGGGGTACTCCAGCGCTAAGACATCTTATCCCCTATCCAAAGGATAGGGGATAAGATGCCTGATCGCTGGGAACCCCGTGATCTTCCACGCCGCTCCCATAGGCTTGCATTGAGGGGGCGGAACGTGACATCACACGGGGGCGGAGCTGTGATGTCACTATGCTCCGTCCCCGTGATCGCCAGTAATCAGACTCGCTCGCTCCAGGGGCTGATTCTAACTGGGTCCCCAGCGGCGGGACCCCCGCGATCAGGCATCTTAGCGCCGGAGTACCCCTTTAAATAGAATTTATTTGGCAATGGGTGGCCAGGGAAGTGATTGGCACAGGGAAGAGGCAGAAGAGAAGCCAGTTTGTCTGCTGTTTGCAACCTTTGGATAGACCAAAAAAAATAAAAAATGAATAGCTCTATCCTAAGGTGAGCTCTACTAGCCAGGTCATTCCTACTCACTCCTCTAGACATATTAATCCTTAGATTTATAACCCCTTCTTCTTCTTCTCCATTATACCTTCCTCTTCCCTCTTCTTTTCCCACATATAGAAGTTTGAGTCTTATATGTGCAAGATAGTTTATCAGTGGTAAGCCATTGTACCTTAACTAGTCCAGAGAGAAGCATTAGGCCAATAATTGATTACATTCTTAGTTTGGAATGTAGTTTAAGAATATTATAGTATAGTATTTTTTTTTATTTTAATAGCAAGACTGCTACAGTTTATTTTGTTTAGTGTAAAACTGTAAACTGAAAGTTAAAGTCTGACCAGGCAGACATGGAGTTGTAGTGTTGCAACAGCTGGACGCTCTGTGCTTTGGCAACATTGGTTTAGCCAATTTCTATACCACATACCAAGATCTCTCATTGTGTAAGGCCATGGTTGCCTGCAGCAACAGGGGTATACTAGATGTAAATACTGCTGTGCTGTTCAGGGATATAAGATTGGAGATAACCCCCCCCCCCCCCCCCCCCTTAAATTTAGACTAGGAAAAAACCTACTTCATGTTACATTTACTTGTATCCACTACAATATAATAGAACCAATTAAGCATAATCACTCTAAATGTTCAACAGTAGTCACATTAGGTACAAGTGCTACAGGAGGTGTTGTAATTCCCTAATGTGTTACAATAACTGTAAGATTTGTTTTGTGAACTGTGACTCATTTACAGTACGGCACTTCTACAGCTGTTTCCTAAAATAAACCAAACTGTACCACAAAATAACCTCCTCACATTACAGTGCCTCATTAATTCCCATCACTTATACGTTAGCACTGTAAGTGTAAGGGGACACTCATTTCTATTTACACCACAAAATAGAAAGCACACCAAGAAGCCTGTATTCTCAGAACAAGCTGCTGTTTTTGTTGAGCAGAGTAAGAGGTTTCCGCAAATTACTTATTTATGATGAGTAATTGTATATATTTAGACACATGGACTGCTATTAGAGACACCACGGCTCCCCTTCTTCACCTCTGACATCCATTTACAGTTAGAACACTCTTCACTTGCTTTTGTAGATATTGGGGAAAGTAGCACCAATGGAATTAAACACACTTAAATAGGTATGTTATTGGTCAAGTGTGATTTATATAATGTATACACCGTACAGTATGCACAACATGTACTGTCTAAAAAGTCATATGTAATTTAACGGTATTATTATTTTAACAATAATTATAAAACGTAAACTTTTTGAAAAATTGGCATAATTATAGACTTATCACAATGAAGGACCATGTATAAGAAGCACCATACTTCTAGGATTAATCAGCTTTCTTAACATTGTACCAACCACCCAATGCATTTTGATGGCAGATACTTCAGTATTTTCGCCTTGGATAACAGTACCTTGTGTACTGCATATTAGTATATAGGAATAGCATATAGGAAAAGGGCAATACAGAGGCATAACGATTGTGGTCGCAGGTAGAGATGAGCTAATCGAAACTGACGAACCCGAATTCGTTACTAATTTCAGGAAAAATTCAATTCGCAACAAATGCAAATATGGCCCCAATTCTATTGCGTGAATCCCATCAATAAACTCCATATACTCCGGTCCCGGCTCCAGGGCATCTAAAATGAAATAATTTTTTAGGGCAAATCTGTATCAATGTTCCACAACAACTGGTCTGCTGGTTATACTAGTCTGTAGACGTATAATCCATACCCAGCACTCCATTCCTAATAGTATTTAAGTGAGAGAATCTTTTTGCAATTTTGGGTTTAGTACACAGTGACTGTGTTTGCAGCACTGTTGTGTACTGCTGGTGTTGTTGGCAAATGTTTTATTTTTTTTTGCTGACTGTAGTGCATTTTTCTGCCCTCATAAGTGCATACCACATACGTACATCTAAGTAGTGTACTATTTTGTACCTGTTAATCTGTCAAGGGCCTAGATACTGTGAAAGATCAGGCAAAAGTAATCACTGGCTGGTGTTTTACAAAAACATGTGTTTTAAAGCGTACTGTAGTGCATTTTTCTGCCCTCATAATTGCATACCAAGCAAAAGTAATCACCGGCTGGTGTTGTACTCAGATACTTTTTTAAGTGTACTGTAGCGCATTTTTCTGCTCTCATAAGTGCATACCACATACCTACATCAAGTAGTGTACTATTTTGTACCTGTTAATCTGTCAATGGCCTACATGCTGTGAAAGGACAGCCAATACTACACACCTGCTGCTGTTCTAGACAAATACTGTTTTAAGTGTAGTGAACCGTAGTATACTCCCCTCAAATATGCAATAAGTATGTCAGGCAGAATATACTCTGGATGTGCCAGGATGTGCACAGTAGAGTGGCAGGGGCCTAAATTCATCAGGCGCAGGCAGAGGTCGCAGCAGAGTAGGGGCGTGTGGCAACCGGAGTCGCAATGAGAGGTCTGAGCTCCGGGTGTTAGCTAGCAGTTGTTTCTCGACCAGCAATCCAGCAGTCGTGATTGATCGGTTCACTCGGTCATCCACTTCATCCCAAGTGACATCCAACACCCCCAATCAACAGCCGGTGGGTTCCTCAGACTCAACCCTCAGTTGGCATGGCCCTCATGCTGCTGCTGCCACCTCATGGCTCTGTCATTGTGCTGCTCTATGGTCTCCTCATGCTAATGCTACCACCTCCACGCTGTCATTGTGCCACCATATGGTTTCCTCATGCTGATGCTGCCACCTCCAACCTCTCTAATTGTGCTGCTCTACAGTCTCCTAATGCTGATGCTGCCACCTCCAGGCTCTCTCATTGTGCTTCTACATGGTCTCCTCACGCTGATGCTACTGCCTCCACGCACTGTCATTGTGTCACCCTATGGTCTCCTCATACTGATGCTACCACCTCCAGGCACTGTCATTGTGCCGCCATATGGTATCCTCATGTTGATGCTGCCACCTTTAGGCTTTCTAATTGTGCTGCTCAATGGTCTCTTCATGCTTATGCTGCCACCTTCAGGCTTTCTAATTGTGCTGCTCTATGATCTCCTCATGCTGATGCTACTACCTCCAGGCTCTCTCATTGTGCTGCCATGGATACTGCAAAACATAATTAAGGTGCTGGTCCCCAGTTTCAGAAATTCCTCTGCATTAGGATCACTTTCAGGACTCCTGATACTGCTACAGCCACCTCCAGGCTGCCTCATTCAGCCACTATATGGTATCCTCATGCTTCAGCCAACTCAAGAATGTGAAATTCAGCCACTATATGATATCCTCATATTGCCACACATTCCACGCTGTGCCATTCAGCCACTATGTGGTCTCTACATGCTGTCATAAACTCCATGCTGTACCTTTCAGCCATGGTCTTCTCATGCTGCCACAAAATCCAGGCAGTCATTCAGCCACTATATGGTCTCCTCATACTGATGCCACCTCCAGGCTCTGCCGTCATGTGACTCCTTGTTAGATTTGGTCCTTTGTACCTACACTAAAACTTGGGAGCTTTAGCTAAAATTTCAATTTCAAAATCTTACATTTCAATTTCAAAATCTTAAATTTCAATGGTCTTCTCATGCTTCTGCCAACTCCAGGCTGTGCCATTCTGACACTTTATGGTCTTCTCATGCTGCCACAAAGTCCAGGCAGTCATTCAGCCACTATATGGTCTCACCTCATGCTTCAGCCACCTCCAGGCTGTGCCATTCTGACACTATATGGTCTCTCTTCCTGCTTCAGCCAACTCAAGGCTGTGCCATTCATCCAGTATATGGTCTCTTCATGCTGCCACAAACTCCAGGCTATGCCATTCAGCCACTATATGGTCTCCTCATGCTTCAGCCACCTCCAGGCTGTGCCATTAAGCCACTATATGGTCTCCTCATGCTGCCACAAAATCCAGGCTGTGCCACTCAGCCACTATATGGTCTCCTCATGCTTCAGCCAACTCCAGGCTGTGCCATTCAGACACTATATGGTCTCCTCATGCTGCCACAAACTCCAGGCTGTGCCATTCAGCCACTATATGGTCTCTTCATACTTCAGCCACCTCCAGGCTGTGACATTCAGCCACTATATGGTCTCCTCATGCTTCAGCCACCTCCAGGCTGTACCATTCTGCCACTATTTGGTCTCCTCATGCTTCAGTCACTTCCAGCCTGTGCCATTCTGCCACTATATGGTATCCTCATGATTCAGCCATCTCTAGGTTGTGCCATTCTGCCACTACATAGTCTCCTCATGCTTCAGCCACCTCTAGGTTGTGTCATTCAGCAACTATATGGTCTCCTCATGCTGTCAACACCTCCACGCAGTGTCATTCAGCCAATATATCAGGGATAGGCAACCTTTTGGTAGTGCTGTGCAAATTTTTTTTTGAAGTCACTTGGTGTGCCAGAAATATGGGTGTGGCTTTATTATGGGTGAAGCTTACTGTGGGTGGGGTTTGTGGGGATGTGGCTTGTCACAGGGTAAGTGTTTTTTTTTCTGAATGTTTCCTCCAATATATTGTCCCTGCTGTAAGAAACTGACAGTGAGGGCAGTATACAGAGAGGGGATTACCCACAACAGCCAAAAGTATTTGTTTAGCATGGATAAGCATTTCAATTCAGACCCCAGAATCAGACCCCACCATAAAACAAACCCCAGAATCAGACCCCAGTATCATTGCCCTACATAATACAGACCCCAGAACCAGACCCCACCATAATACAGACCCCAGAATCAGACCCCACCATAATACACACCCCAGAGTCAGACCCTAGTATCACCGCCCCTCATAATACAGACCCCAGTATCACCGCCACGCATAATGTAAACCCCAGAATCACTGCCATACATAATCTTTAGATGACTGTTATCGGGATCTGTAGATGATACACTGTTATAGGGAGATCTGTGGATGACACTTATGGGGATCTCTGGATGATGCATTTATGAGGGAGCTGTGAATGACACACTTATGGGGATCTGTGAATGACACACTTATGGGGGATCTGTGAATGACACACTTATATGGGATCTTTGAATTACACTCTTATGGTGGATCTGTTAATAACACACTTATGGGGGAGTTGTGAATGACACACTTATGGGGGAGCTTTGAATGAACACTGTTATGGGGGAGTTGTGAATGACACACTTATGGGGGGAGCTTTGAATGACACACTTATGGGGGAGCTGTGAATGACACACTTATGGGGGAGCTGTGAATGACACACTTATGGGGGATCTATGAATGAACACTGTTATGGGGAGCTGTGAATGAACACTGTTATGGGGAGCAGTGAATGACACACTTATGGGGGAGCTGTGAATGACACTTATGGGGAGTTGTGAATGACACACTTATGGGGGAGCTGTGAATGACACACTTATGGGGGAGCTGTGAATGAACACTGTTATGGGGGAATCTGTAGATAACACAGTTATGGGGGTCTAGAGACTGTCAGAGCCAGGAGCTGAGCTAAATATATTCCACAGAAACATACAGATGACTTACTGGTCTGTAGCAGTGACCCCTGACCTATTTCAGACACATCACTGCAGCCAGTACAGAGCTCAGAGCGATCCCCCTCCCCCTCCATGCTGCCGACAGACAGCGGAGCACGGCAGCTGAAAGGTGACAGGGGAGGATAAGAGAAAAAACTCTATCTCTTAAGTTGTTCCCAGCTCAGCACAGCAATAAACGGGCAGGGAGAGGGAGGGATACATCTTCCGTCCCTGGCCGAATCTTTTAGCTGCCGCTTAAAGTCTCCTGGGACTACCTGCAGGTCGGCACTCGCTCTCGTGCCACTCAAATGCACCCTGCGTGCCAGGGGTTGCCGACCCATTCACTATATAGTCTCCTCATACTGATGCCACCTCCAGCCTCTGTCATTGTGCCGCTCTGCGGCAGTGATTCTAAGAGCGATGCCTGTAATATGAATGTCATACTGAATAACAGTATTATTTCACTACCCCAGCACACTTCATATGCATGTTAGAACAAATCAAAGTGTTCTACACCCCTATTGAGGCTCTCTGTAGGCCAGAAATAGCCGTTTTTAATATAGATTCGACACAAATAAATTCTACCCGAAACAAATTTTTTCGGAAAATTTGGCAAATCGGCCAAATCAAATTTTTCAAAAGTTCGCTCATCTCTAGTCACAGGGGTTTCAACCACTACCATCAGAAAAGGGGGACAAGCCCGGAAATCTGGGGTACATGTATTGGATGTAGACACAGTTGAAAACTATGACAGAACAGAGAACTATTTGACTCCCTGCCACATCACTTTCTCTTTTAGGCTAAAAGCTGCATTATGCCTCTGATCTACAGGTTTTTGAGACTGAAAACATCTGCACTATACATAAAAAACTCTGGCTTACATGCACACTCACTTACCTTATACAATACCTGGTACAATACTTGAACAATTGGTATAATAATTCTAAAGACTTAAGAAGATCATAAGCTAGTATACACCTCTTGTTGTTCTATAACTGTTCTAGGTAGACTAAAAGGTTAACTAATGACAGAACTGCAAAAAGACAGACAGAGAATATACATACAAATGTAAAATCGTAGTCAGTAGCAGTAAGAGTGTCACAGTGCAGATACAGTAAGCAGAGGAGTTCTCACAGAACAAGCTAAGTTAAGAATACACAAGATTAAATCAAGGCACAAGTCAGGAGCTAGTGTAGATATAGGACTCTAACACAGGCAAAGAGATAATTAAAGGGGTACTCCGGTGGTCAACGTGTTTTTCCATTTTTGACTTACCCTATTTGTTTTGTTTCATTTCTGTTCTTGTTGTTTAAGCTACTTTATTTCCGTTCTTTGTTGTCTTTTTATCCCCCACTTTGTTTTCCTATCTTTGCTTCTATTTGCTGTTTATTGCTGTGCTTAAAACTACAAATCCCAGCATGCCACATGCCTTGCTGGTTTGGGGCGTCTCCTTTTTTCCCCCCGCCCTTTACCCACCTTACTATTTTCCCAGGTCGGCCCCCTTATACACAGCACACTAATATAATCAGCCCTGGTTGGGATACACTGGAATACACACACAAAAGGGACTACAACTCCCAGCATGTGTCATTCAGGAGTCTTCATTCTGTGGTATCACGCCAGTATGCTGCCTCTGTAGTCTCCTGGGGGTTATAGTTCACCACACCTCTGTAGGGCATACACCAGTGTTTCCCAACCAGGGAGCCTCCAGGTGTTGCAAAATTACAACTCCCAGCATGCCCTGACAGTCTTTGGGCATGCTAGAAGTTGTAGTTTTGCAACAGCTGCAGATGGAGGCACACTGGTTGGGAAACACTGGGGTAACATGATGTGTATGCTGAATAGGCTAGAACAGTGTTTCCCAACTAGTGTGCCTCCAGCTGTTGCAAATCTACAACTCCCAGCATGCCCAAAACCTGTCAGGGCATGCTGGGAGTTGTAGTCTTGCAACAGCTGGAGGCACACTGGTTTGTAAACACTAGCATACACACATACAACAGGGACTACAACTCCCAGCATGTGTCATTCAGGAGTCCCCCCCTCCTCCTTCACATATAGAGATCATTCCCAGTAAGAGATTTATTCCCCTGCAGTCCCCAGCCCGTGCACCTTCTCATCCTCCCCTTCAGATAACACTTTTCTTCTCTGTGAGGTCCTTCTCCTGTGCAGACCTGCGTCCTTAGAATACAGAGCAGGGGGGAGGGGAGGTGAGGAGCCGTGTACTCAGCTGGATGAGATGAGGGGGCGTGGCTTATTTATCTCATGCAGACAGAGAAGAAAAAAAAAGCTGTGACATCTTGTCCACAACAGACTCAGAACTGTGGACAACAGTAAAAGAAAACCCTCTGAACTACAGAACTTCCTGCCCAACAAACAGGTAAGAAAAACACATACATGCTGCCAAAACATATAACACATGTATATTGCAAAAAAACAAAACTTACAAAGAAGATGACATATAGTCAAAAAAATTAACCACCGGAGAACCCCTTTAAGCCCATTTAAGAAGGCCGTGGACGCAGAGGCTAGATGTAATTGGCTCATTGCCCAAGCCCCTGATTGGCCTAGGAGTTGTTACATCAATATAAAATGCATCAGCCTAAAACACAGGATGTAATAACTCTTCTGCCAGAACCATATACACCCATAACAGTAGCGCCTACCCCCTTTTTCAAGTGTGAGGATTTGTCCAGATCAGAGGCATGACAATTCCTCACGAGGGTAGGGGTATAATCCAAGGAACCTATGATCTTTCCTCCGGTTCATAATACTTCCAGTGGAGCAGGTACTAAACAGAGTTTTGGACTCTGTGGCTATCCACTGTCTTGGGGACCTCAATAACCTCCTCCTTAAGATCACATCAAAACTCACTCTTCTCAGAATCCCAAAAACTCCCTGTGTTCCCATCACCTTCTTGTAATTCAGAAATCAAATCAGTGTTTTCAGTAGTCACATTAACACCCCCAAACCAATCTTGCCACACTCAGAGTTGCAAAAACTACCTCTGTGTTCAAGAGGTCTCTCTGATGACCACTTTGACATGGACACTTACTATAGGATTTTATGAAGTGACCGTCTTCTCCTCACTTAAACACAGTCCCTTGCTCCAACGTATTCTCTTGTGCTCTTCCACATGTGAGGCCATGGGGCAAGGAATGCTGGGAAGGCGGGAAGGCAAGGCGAGAAGGGAAGTAGGCAGGATGACCCTGAATCACGTGCAGGATGCAGCCTATCCGCAGCCGGACACCACTGTGATGTCACAGCCCCATATATTTGGCAGCCATTTTGCAGGCTCGTCATATCCTTCATTACACTGCATACAGATAGGACGGACATCGCTTTGTGTGTTACACAGAAAAGCTCATTCCAGCAGCGTTTCACATTCTAGTCACATCAGCTTTCTGGTGGACAGAGAGCAGTGTTTTTTTTCACTGAAAAGGATATTTACTGCAGCCATTGACCTCCTAGTTACTTTCTTCAGCATTGTATTACAGAGAGGGGCAGAGAGCTGTGTGTTGCCTCATACATTTCAACAAGCTGCCTCAACTTCATAAACCTTAGCAGAGTGTTTGTTTCTTCCATAACAAATCATCTGCTGGTTATACTAGTCTGTAGACCATTCCTAATAGTATTTGACAGAGTGAAAATTTGTGTTTAGTACACAGCTTTTTTGTGCTGCAGCACTGTTGTGTTCTGCTGGTGTTGTACAAAAAAATTTTTTTTAAGCATACTGTACCACATTTTTCTGTTCTCATAAGTGCATACCACATACGTACATATAAGTACTGTACTATTTTTTACCTGTTAATCTGTCAAGGGCCTAGATACTGTGAAAGTCCAGGCAAAAGTAATCACCGGCTGGTGTTTTACTAAAATACGTATTTTCAAGCGTACTGTAGTGCATTTTTCTGCCCCCATAAGTGCATACCACATACCTACATCTCTAAATAGTTACTATTTTTTACCTGCTAATCTGTCGTGGGCCTACATACTGTGAAAGTCCAGGCAAAAGTAATCACCGGCTGGTGTTTTACTAAAATACTTTTTTTAAGCGTACTATACCGCATTTTTCTGCCCTAAAAAATTGCATACCTGATACCACATACCTACATCTAAGTAGTGTACTATTTTGTACCTGTTAATCTGACAAGGGCCTACATACTGTGATAGTCCAGACAAAAGTACTCACCGGCTGGTGTTGTACTCAGGCACTTTTTAAGTTTACTGTAGCGCATTTTTGTGCCCTCACAATTGCATACCAGATACCTACATCTCAGTCATGTGTACTATTATACTGTGAAAGGACAGCTAATGGTACACATCTGCTGCTGTTTTAGACAAATACTGTATTAAGCGTGGTGAAGCATATTGTACTCCCCTGATATACGCAATAAGTATGTCAGGCAGAGTAGTGCCAGGACGTGCACAGTGGAGTGGCAGAGGCCTAAATTCATCAGGCACAGGCAGAGTTTCCCGCAGAGAGTTCATTTGGCAGCCGGAGTCGCAGCGAGAGGTCTGAGCTCCTGGTGTCAGCTAGCAGTTGTGATTGATCGGTTCACTCGGTCATCCACTTCATCCCAAGTGACATCCGACACCCCCAGTCAACAGTCAGTGGGTTCTTCAGACTCAACCCTCACTTGGCATGGCCCTCATACTGCTGCCATCTCAAGGCTCTGTCATTATGCTGCTCTATGGTCTCCTTATGCTAATGCTACCACCTCCAGGCTCTGTCATTGTGCCGCCATGTGGTGTCCTTCTGCTGATGCTGCCACCTCTGTGCTCTCTCACTGTGCTGCTCTATGGTCTCTTCATGCTAATGCTACCTCCTCCATGCTCTGTCATTGTGCCACCATATGGTCTCCTCATGCTGATGATACCACCTCCAAGCTCTATGATTGTGCCACTATATGGTCTCCTCTTGCTGATGCTGCCACCTCCAAGCTCTCTATTTGTGTTGCTCTATGGTCTCCTCATACTGATGCTACCGCCTCCACGCTTTGTAATTGTGCCACCATATGGTGTCCTCATGCTGATTCAACCACCTCCAGGCACTGTCATTTTGCCGCCATATGGTATCCTCATGTTGATGCTGCCACCTCCAGGCTCTCTGATTGTGTTGCTCTATGGTGTCCTCATGCTGATGCTACCACATCCAGGCTCTCTCATTGTACTGCCATGGATACTGCAAAACATAATTAAGGTGCTTATCCCCAGTTTCAGAAAATCCTCTGCATTAGGGTCACTTTAAGGACTCCTGATGCTGCTGCTGCCACCTCCAGGCAGTCTCATTCAGCTACTATATGGTATCCTCATGCTTCAGCCAACTCCAGGCTGTGCCATTCAGCCACTATATGGTATCCCCATGCTTCAGCCAACTGCAGGCTGAGCCATTCAGCCACTATATGGTCTCTTCCTGCTGCCACAAACTCCAAGCAGTGATTCAGCCACTGTACGGTCTCTTCATGTCACCTTCAGGCTCTGTCATTGTGCTGCCATATGACATGTGACTTCTTGTTAAATTTGGTCCTTTGTATGCACACGCCAGTGCCCGGGACACTAAAACTTGGGAGTTAAAATTTCAATTTCAAGTTCCTCAATTTCAATTTCAAAATCTTACATTTCAAAATCTTAAATTTCAATGGTCTCCTCATGCTTCAGCCAACTCCAGGCTGTGCCAATCAGACACTATATGGTCTCTTCATACTGATGCCACCTCCAGGCTCTGTCATTGTGCTGCCATGTGACATGTGACTCCTTGTTAGATTTGGTCCTTTGTACCCACACACCGGGGGCCTGGGACACTAAAACTTGGGAGTTAAAATTTCAATTTAAAAATCTTAAATTTCTATTTAAAAATCTTAAATTTCCATTGTCTTCTCATGCTTCTGCCAACTCCAGGCTGTGCCATTCAGACCCTATATGGTCTCCCCATGCTTCAGCCAACTCCCGGCTTTGTCATTCAGCCAATATATGGTTTTCTGATGTTGCTGGGCCTGGGCCTAAAAAATTTTTTTTTCCATATTCAAAGCATCTTTATTTTTAACCAACTGGTAAATATGAACAGCAAGATAGTAGAAGGTACATAGTGGCCATGCAAGGCCGAGTAGAGATCAGGTGTACAGTCACTGGGATAAACAACACATTAGAAGTGTTAACCAATAGCAACTTGCAAAAGCATAATGTAACTGTATGTGTAGAATAGAAGTATAGAAAACCTGGATAGGAGAGCATTCTCCTTGCCTCTCTCATAGTCATGGTCCATTGGAAGGGTCAGACATAAGAAAAAGAGAGAAGAGGATAAAATCAGGGATAATGTCAACAAAGACAAGGATGAGATACGATAAGTAGACGGCCTGTCCAAGTCCAGGCACTACAGTGACAAGACAAGTATACAATGGGTGGGCAAGTAAAAAGAATCATAGAGTAGGAAAAGAAAAGGTAAGCAAAGAAAAGGCGCCAAAGTCTCTTAGGAGAGAAGAGAATGTGGACAAAGAAGGGGTCAGGAGGTCAATGACGACAAGAGAAGGGAGAAAAAACAAGGGAAGAGAAGGGGGAAGAGGGGGGGGGGATGAAGAAGAAGAAAAAATAAATAAATAAATAAATAAAAGTTAAACGGGAGGACACCCCGTGTCGGACCCATCCCCCCACGCCCCACTATATGAACCTGCAACAATTCAGTTAGCGGACATCGGGCAACAGGGATTCCGAAACCTAGGGGAAGAGCAAAAGTGGGACCACGGCAGCCACGTGGCACCATATCGTTCCACCTCAGCCGGGAGCACCGCAAGAAGCTCCTCCATACGCTGGGTGCAGGATACCTCAGCCACCCACTCCTCCAAGGAGGGGGGAGTGGGGTCCCTCCAACGTCTAGGAATGACCGTCTTGGCGGCCTGAAGTAAGTGACGGGTCAGAGATTTCTTGTACTTGGTCTGGGACATGGGGAACATGTAAAGCAGGGCCGATTCCGGATTGGAGGGAATCCTCACTCCCGAAATTTCAAAAATGATCTGCAAAACCATATTCCAAAAGGGGGTCAGCTTAGGACAGTCCCACCAGATATGTTTCATCGTGCTCGTCGCCAACCCACATCTCCAACACTGATCAGAGACCGAAGGGTACCATTTATGAAGTGTCTCCCGCACTCTATACCACCTGGTAAGGATTTTGTAACTTGTTTCTTGTGCCTTAGTGGCCATTACTGCTTTATGGGACAGAAAAAAACATTTCGCCCATTATTCTTCAGTGAAAGTAGAGCCCAGTTCGACCTCCCATGCCCGACAGAAGGCCGGAGTGGACCCCGTCCTCGAGGATATCAAGAGACCGTACACGATGGAGATGGAATGGCTCGGGCCCGATGAGGAAATGCACAAGGTCTCGAACTGGGTAAGGCCCCGGTGCAGGGCATGGGTAGCGATCAAAGACTGGTAAAAATGACGTAACTGCAAGTAGGCAAATGGGCCCTGCCTTACGGAGGGACGTTCTTCCAAAATGACCTCCAGAGGCTTAAAAGAGCCACCAGTCAGTACGTGAGTAAACCGTAATGGGGAGGTCAGGGAGGCCCCTAGGAACCCTCCCTCCGAGGAGAGACCTGGAGGGAAGGCCGGATTGTCACTAATGGGCAGTAAAGGGCCACGCCTTTCTACCAAATTCAGAGCCCCGGTCACCGAGTGTATAGATGCTAGGGTGTGTCTCAGTGAAAAAGGGAGAAAAACTTAATTTGGTAAAGACGGGGACCAGATCCAGGGGAGAGTAGTGGTAGCTCTAGGGCAAACGTCTTGTGCCAATCAAACCCATAATTTAGTTTTTGCATTATGGAAGATATCCAGAACGCGTGAATATGCACAGGCCAGATAGTATAGATAACAATCCGGAAGGCCCGCTCCACCCTTCACCTTAGGCCTGGTCAGCGTCGCCCTATTCAATCGGGGGCGAGCAGAGGACCAAACAAATTGTCCGAAACATTTTTGAAGTAAACGCCAATAAGACCTGGGAATATTAATGGGGATTTTTTGCAGTAAATATAAAAGTCGCGGCATCAGAGTCATTTTGAGGATACTGATTCTGCCGAACCAAGAAAAATCCTTTTGAGTCCAGGAAGCCAAGTCCAACCTGAACCGCTCCAGCAAAGGAGAATAGTTCAGGGAAAATAAATTAGAAAGGTCCGGAGGGATCAGTGCTCCCAGGTATTTGATACCCTGAGAAGGCCATGTGAAGGGAAAGGATGCCTGTAAGGATTCCTTCGTACATCCCAGTAAAGAGATCCTGATCGCTTCAGATTTGTTTAGGTTGACTTTAAAGTTAGACGATCTCCCGAATTCTCGCAAACGAGTCATCAGGCAGGGAAGAGATGTCACCGGGTTGGTTAAATATACAATCAGATCGTCCGCAAAGGCGGAACATTTGTAAGAAATTCCTCCTATGTCCAACCCCTGAATGTTGCCATCTCCTCTAATGCCAGCTAACAAGTGCTCCATAACTAGGATGTACAACAAAGGGGACAGGGGGCAGCCCTGGCGGGTGCCATTACGGGTGGAAAAAGAATTTGACAAGGATCCATTTATTTTCAACTGTGCAGTGGGGGATTGATATAGGGCCAGCGTCTTGGCCACAAAATTAGGGCCCAAACCTATGTGTCGGAGGGTCTGTGCCAGGGAGGACCAGGAAACACGGTCAAGCGCCTTTTCGGCATCTAGAGAGAGGATCATGGTAGGAATCTTACGGGTACGAGCCAGATGTAGCAAGTCTAAAGTTTTGATAGTGTTATCCCTGGCTTCCTTCCCCGGCACAAACCCCACCTGATCTAAATGGATGAGCGACGGGAGAATGCTATTTAATCTATTGGCCAGGAGTTTAGAGTAGATTTTCAAATCTATATTCAACAAAGAAATGGGCCTATAACTAGTACAGGAATTAGGGTCCTTACCGGGCTTGGGAATCATCACCACGTATGCTAGGGTGGCTGTGAGAGGGATGGGCTGTGAGGGAGAGACTGAATTTAAGGCGGCTAGCATAAGAGGGGATGCAGAGTTCAGCAAGGTTTTGTAAAATTTGGAGGTGAACCCGTCAGGGCCGGGACTCTTTCCGCCGGGAAGGTGTTTGATCACATGGGCAAGCTCGTCCAGGGAAAAGGGGGCTTCCAGTGCTTCCAGCTCTTCAGTCTGCAAAGGCGGGAAGGGGGAGGAGGGGCACTGAGTAGGGGCTGGGGGGGGGCGGAAGATTATGCAAGTCCAGGAAGAAGTCCCTGAACACCGATATAATGTCCTCAGTGGAATGTAATTTCTGGCCAGGTGGAGATCTGATGCTGGGGACATGGGTTTGAGCTACAGCGGTCCTCAAAGCTTTAGCCAACACACGGCAACTTTTGTTCCCATACTCATAGAATTTACTCTTTCCCATTTGGAGCCAACGCCCCCAGGAAGCCTCCAACAAACGTTTCACCTCCAGTCTGGCCAGCAATAGATCTTGCAGGATCGGGGGAGCGAGTGAGCGTTTATGTGCTAGTTCCAACGAGGAAACCTTGGCCAGGGCCTGTCTCAGGGCGAGCGCCTTTTCCCGCTTTAGTCTGGACCCATGTCTCACAAAGAACCCTCTGACTACATGACTACACATTTAAGGGCTTCCCATTGGACAAAGGGGGCTGTGGGATCAGAAGCATGATCAGTCACAAAATTGGCAATCGTTTCCCTCAGGTCGAACATGCAAGGTGAATCCATGAGCAATGATTCATTAAGCTTCCAGGACCACACAGATCTGTGTTGAAAAGGAAGGTGGAGAGTACAAAAAAACGGTGCATGATCAGATCATAGGATACTGCCAATTGAGGAGGATGTGAGCCAGGGGAGAGCCCCATGTTGAAGTAAGATGTAATCCAAGCGACTATAGGTTCCGTGCGGGGAAGAGAAGAAACTGAAATCTTTATCAGAGGGGTGGAGCATCCGCCACGAGTCGCATAACTGTAGCAGGGCAAGAGAGCGTTTCACTCTTTTAATGGCCACATAAGAGAGACCAGAGCGGCCCGTAGAATTATCCAATGAGGGGTCTAAAGTTAGATTCAGGTCCCCGCACAGGACCACCGTCCCCCTAACTACAGGGATAGCCCTATCCACCAGGGAGGCAATAAACTCTGATTGGCCCTGATTAGGGGCATAAGCGTTAATTATCGTGAATGCCCTCCCACCCACCGAAAGGGAGAGAACGACATAACGGGCTTGGGGGTCTATGAGGACCGATAGGATCTGGTGTGTCAAAGACTTATGAATGGCGATTGCCACTCCTTTTGACCTAGAGTCGGGGTTGTTAGCACAAAACCACGTTTGAAAATGCCTGTTCTTAAGGGCAGGAGCGTGACCTATTTTAAAATGTGTTTCCTGAAAGCAGGCGATGTGGATCTTACGTTTATGGAGATGCTGTAGGATTTGCGTCCGCTTCGCAGGTGAATTGAGTCCTTTGGCGTTGTACGAGGCGAAAATCAAGTCCGCCATATTGTCACAGGATACACAGTAGGAGGGGTGGGCCCAGCACCAGACAAAAACTAAAATAGAAGAAGGAAGAAAAAAAAAAAAGGGGGAGGGGGGGGGGTTGCAGGAGGGAGGGGCCAGAGAGAAAAAGAGCAAAGATAAGAAGGGGGTGGATAAAGGAGAGAAAAGGAGAGGAGGAAAAAGAAAAGGAAAATGAGTTGAGGTAGTGTGAGACCAGAAAGGAAGGTAGGAAAGGTGAAAAGACACGGTAGCAGCAGTAATCCCGCTGCAGCACCCACTATATCACTATCAAAGTGAACAGTGAACCAGACACCAGGTCAGGACCCAGCAAGGTCACCACCCTACGGGGGGGGGGGGGGGGGGGGGAGTCGTAGACCAATAAACACCAAGGAGGAGCTCCAGGCCAGTAACACTAAACAAATGTAAATTATGTTAACGCTGAGGAAACAGCAAGTAATGCAACCAACATCGTGATAGGCTGTTAAAACGGTAGAGGGAAAACCCCAAATGTAAGAAACATCGCATCAGTGTAACTTAACTAGATGGACAAGGGAATAAGGGGGAGGGGAGGGAGGAGGGGAGGAAAGCAAGGGAAAGTGGGAAGGGAGAGGGAGGGGGAGGCAGGGGAAGAGACAGGAGGGGAGGGAAAAGGGGGAAAGCAGGGGTCGGGGTAAGAGGAAATAGGGGTGTCAGAAACAGGGAAGAAGATCAAGAATCGCCTGAGAAGGGCAGGAGACTAGACAATGCAATAGCCCAGAAGGGGCGTACTAGGTACAACAATGAAACACATAACATTTCTGCAATCCCAATTGTACCCCCTTCCCCAAGTCTGCAATAATGTCCCCATGCAACCAGCAACATAGAAAGTATTATATTAGACAAGGCCAGTGCCAGTCAAGCTAAAACATGCAGTACTTCGGAACCTCAGTGGAACAGCCTGTGGGGAAAAGGTCAATTAAAGTAAACAGTGCTTGCTAGAATCAAGGAGCAGAGGAGGAAGGCCGTGCCGACGATGACAAGTCAGCACGAGGTTTGTTCGGGACCGTTTCCCATCTGGTAACAAGCCTCTGTCGCCTATTATTTCTTGGAGGAAGTCCCTGCCTGGGTTGTTTGTGGCTCTGTTGCGGTGATCGAGGCAAAGGTCTTTTGGGCAGTCCAGTGGAAACCCCAGGCCATTCAGGAAGAGTTTCCAGGGGCAGGTCCATGTCACTGAGGAAACCCGGAATGTCCTCTGGGGACCTGATGGTGAAAGATTTTCCGTTTCTCCGCACCACCAAGGCAAAGGGAAAGCCCCAGCGGTACGGGATGTCCCTTTCGCGGAGTAGTTCCAGAATTGGCTTCAGGGCAGCTCTCTGAGACAGGGTGTGGCGAGACAGGTCGGGGAAAAGCTGTATTTGTACGTCCTTGTAGAGGATGCGCCTACGTGCACGAGCCGCCCTGAGGATATCTTCCTTAATTCCGTAGAAATGTACACGGCAAATTACATCTCTCGCCCTTTGGTCATCTGGTGAAGGCGGTCTAAACGCCCTGTGGACCCTGTCCAGTTCAATATGAGCATCTGGAGCACGGTCTAGGAGATCATTAAAAATGGCTAGGGTAGCGGAATATAAGTCCTCAGGGCCCACCATCTCCGGTAGGCCACGCAGGCGAATGTTAATACTCGTTTTTCACGTCATCTAGGTGTTGTTGTAGGGAGAAAAGCTGTTCAGAGTACATTTGCACTGTCGCTTGCAGGGCCTGACTAGACGAAGGGGAAGTTTCTTGTGCAGATTCAAGAACCGCAACCCTGTTGGTGACTGCCGTTAAATCAGTGCGGATTTGTGAAAATTCTTGTTTACATTCCTCCAGGACTTGTTTGGTTAGTGAAGAAAAATCTTCCTTTGTCAGTAAGGAGGTAATGAGAGAGCGGAGGTCCGCCATAGTGACCAGATATTCCCCAGCCCCGGGCACATAGGGATTGTGCGGGAAGGTCAGCAAGGGAGCCAGATAACCTGGTGAGCCCACCTGGTTAGGGGGAAGAGTCCCAAAAATCGGAGGGGTCCCCTGTAGGCTAGGGGGAGGGCCTCTGGGAGACTGAAGAGAGGCCTCACATATAGATTCCGGGTCAGGTGCCGAGACATTAAAGGGGGGCTGACCCCCACAACTCTGCAGGGGGACCCCCAGACCCTTTGGGGAGGAGGTCCAAGAAGACCCAGAATGCCAATCTGGAGATGTGGATACCGGGGTCACGAGGGACCCAGGGCCCTGCAGGGATACTGGACCAAAGACTGGAGCCGGTGGAGAGTCTTGCATGATGGGGAGAGAAGGCCAGTCTACGCCCCCATGCCCCACCAGGAGCTGTGCATGGACCTGCGGCATCAGTGTCTGGTGGGGAAGCTCGGCGCCCGAGGCACACAAGTCCATCAGAGGCCCCTGCGCAGTCGGGACAGGCCCCTGCAAACAGAGGGAGGACGGCTGAGGTAGGTCCGGGCGTCCGGGGTGGAATGCAGGGCGGAGGAGGCCTGAGGGGATCTCTGAGCGGTCACACCGCTGCCTACCTGCTCCGTAGCTCGTCTGTCTGGGACTGGGTGGGAGTCGCGGCGGCCATCTTCCTGTGCAGATGTAATAGGTGCCGGGGAGGCTGCCGGCGTCATCTGGCATCCCGGCAGTTCTTTTGCCTCCGGACACCCAGCAGGTGGTAGGTCCCGCAGTGCAGCAGCGCACAAAGAAGCCGGGAGAGGGGAGGATCCGGTCCGAGGCGTGCCCGCAGCAGCCGGAGCAGGTGAAGAATCCGCCACCATGAGGCCTGGTGGCACAGATGAGCTCCGGCGCGGCTGGGATCTGGTGAAGTAGGAATTAAGGTCCCAATGGGGCGAAGGGGGTCTAGTGTGAGCTTTAGCTTTGTGTTTCTTCAGAGATTTCCCCATATAAGCAGTGGATGTCGGCAGATAAAGTCAATGAGGGCCCGGAGCTCCAACAACACACGTCCTCACTCGGCCATAGCTAGCCACGCCCCCCCTAAAAAAAAATTATGGCAGCACTGGCTACCCTAAATCTTCAATTTAAAGTTCAAAAATCATCTTTTATTCTTGGGGTTTGTGAAGCCCTAGTGTCTACTCATGCTGCTGCCAGCTCTAGGCTGTGTCATTCAGGAACTAAATGGTCTCCTCATGCTGCCAACACCTCCACGCTGTGTCATTCAGACACTATATGGTCTCCTTATGCTTTAGCCACATCCAAGCTGTGTCATTCAGCCACTATATCGTCTCCTCATGCTGCCAACACCTCAACGCTGTGTCATTCAGCCACTATATGGTCTCCTCATGCTGCCAGCACCTCCACGCTGTGTCATTCAGCCACTATATGGTCTCCTAAGGCTTCAGCCACATCCAAGCTGTGTCATGCAGCCACTATATGATCTTCTCATGGTGCCAACACCTCCACGCTGTGTCATTTAGCCACTATATGGTCTCCTCATGCTGCCAACACCTCCACATTGTATCATTAAGCCACTATATGGTATTCTCATACTGATGCCACCTCCAGGCTCTGTCATTGTGCCGCTCTGCAGCAGTGATTCTAAAAGCGATGCCTGTAATCTGCATGTCATTCTGAATAACAGTATTATTTCATTACCCAAGCACACTCCATATGCGTGTTAGAACAAAGCGAAGTGTTCTACATCCCTATTGAGGCTCTCTGTAGTCCAGAAATAGCCGTTTTTAAGATAGATTCGCCGCAAATAAATTCGAATCGACCACATTTTTTGTAAAATTCGGCGTATCGGCCGAATCAAATTTTTCAAACGTTCACTTATCTCTAGTCTATGTGCTTGTTTTATGGTTTAACTGAGACTCAGCCTACTCAGTCCTATCTGGTTTAGGATACAAAAGACCAAAAGCAAAAAACAAAGATTCCACTGAGGACAATTAAATGGAGTCAGGGTTAAGGGAAAATACACACTCCTGGGGACCCCTTTGTGCAAGGGACAAAATAATACCAACTCTCAGAGCCTCAATACCAGAAAAGTAGGCACTTAAACGAAAATACAATTTGCAACTTTCATGAAAAACCCTGAATGCCTTTCAGTTCCCAGAAAAATGTTCAAGAAGATTAATCCAAGTGAACCAAAAAAGGAGCAATAGAAATAAGAGCATAGAATGACTGCTGTTTGTATTCACCCCTACTTATCTATAAAGTTACAGGGTCTGGACTCTCTTCTCACACTAACAGTACCTGACAGATAGTGTGGAGCCACACATTTACTAAGGCTGTAGCTAGTTTTATAGTGTAATCAATAGGAGAGTATGGGAGTATCTGCTAAGAAGCAGCTTAATGTGTATACATATAACCTGTCTACTTAGAAGCGCCAGTGTATAGAGGTTTAAATCCCCTAACACAGTTCTTGAGAGCAATGTCCAGTCATAGAACTGAAATTGTTGATGAAAAATTCAAGTAGCTAATAAAAAGTGTTGCATGAGAAGGAAACATGTATAATGAAGTAAAACTAGAAAACAATTATGTATCAAATAAAAACATAAATTATGTATAAGTCAATGCACAAAATCACTTACACAGCATAGTATAGGCCTTTTAATTTCTATAAGGGAAAGAAATGCATATTTACTGGAAATATAGTTGCCTTTAGCCAAGGAGCAACCAGTAAAATATGTTGGAATTTAGATCAAATTGTTTGTAGGTAAAGTTTTTGCCTATTATACTTTACTACCTGGGTGGAATTTAGAATAACTTATTCTGGGAAATATAAAGGAGAATTTTACTTAAATGAATAGTATAAAATGATGAAAAGTTGTTCTAAATATTACAAGGCATTCCAAAACACTCTCAGACAGGAATTAATAAAAAAAAGTTTGAAGACCTGCTCATATAGTGCTGACATATTTATGTACATGCAACAGGGTGGAGGCAAGGTAAAATACCTGGCCAGGTGAGAGGATTGTCACACCTGGTTTTCAGGGTAGTATGATACAGGCATAGGCTGGTGGTGCTATCTAAAACAAAAGATTTAGTCACTCTTTTTCCTGAAGGAAGAGGCACTCAACTTAAACAGTTTTACCAATACAGTAAATCATGAACCTAGGATGGGTGAAGAGTACCTCAGTCTCCTGCCCAGACTGTCTCAGCTTTGAAACTTGTAGCTCTCTTTTGCTCTCCTCTTACTTCATGGGAAGCTACTTGCATATAGTGTCGTCTCACATTGGTCACTCCTGGTCTCGACAGGCAAGCCGTGTGGAATTGTTGTACGTTGTCTCTGCGCTTTTGTCTTAAGTGTTATTTCATAGTAGACATTTCTTACATCCCACAGTTGTCCTCAGTCTCCTACAGGTCCCTCACATGCACTGGACTCTATTAATCCACGCATGTGAAGCCTTACAAAGCCACACTAATGCTGACTGCAGACCAAACATTTACATCTGTGCAACCATCCTACTAGCCTTCCTCCTCCCTCTGGCAGGCTGAGAAAAGCGCAAAGTATGTGCAAAGATTGAGAATCAGCAGTTACGTACGTATGGTAGGCAGGAGTGAGAGATAGACAGTATGGATACCTAACTGACAAGTTGTCAGGTTTGTGACGCCAGAAGTAAGGTTGTAGTTAGTATGTGAGACTGATGATGAGGGTTGTAGTGTCTGGTGGCTGGAATGGAACAACCCTGTGAGAAACTCACAGTTTCCACTAGACACTACTTCAATAAAGCAGCCATCTGTATCATAGTCCTGGGAAATAATTTATTGTTAACAGCTTGTCTTTTACTTATGTGCATGCAGGATACATATAAAGAAAAAACAAGAAAAATACACTTTCATAAAAGTACATTTAAAGGCATAGGCCTGAGATTGAGCTGGGGACCTTTAATGCATTAGACAACTGAACAGTATTTTTACTGTTACTGTTTTACAAGCCCTTGTTAACCATTTTATAAATTTTAAACAAAAAAACTGGTCATCGACGTAGTCGACCGATTCTGAAGAAGTCCTCTGCATAGACGGATCTGAAATGAGAAGAAACAAAACAGAGAAAATTGGTTAGTACATTTATGGTGCCCTCCCTTAGGGAAAACGCCCATAAAGCAGTGTTTTTGGCTGTCTTGTAATTTAACAACAGCTGGAGTCTCACTGTTTCTAAACTACAACTCCCGTCATGGGAGTTGCAGATTACTAAACTACAACTCCCGTCATGGGAGTTGTAGTTTAGTCACAACTGGAGGCACCCGGTTCCTAAACTACAACTCCCGTCATGGGAACTGTAGTTAAACAACAGCTGGAGGCACCCTGTTCCTAAACTACAACTCCCGTCATGGGAGTTGTAGTTTAGCAACAGCTGGAGGCACCAGCTGCTCACTGGCCACCCGCCCTCACCTACAACCCACCCGCTAGCTGTTGCAAGACTACAACTCCCAGCATGCCCTAACAGTGAGGACTGCTGGGAATTGTAGGCACAATGGCGGCGGGAAGAGATGAGTGGTGGCTGTGGCGGGGGAGATGAGCGACAGGGGAGAGGAGCTGTGGCGACTGGGATGAACGGCGGCAGAGGGGGGGAGATAAGAGGCGGGGGAGAGATGAGTGGGGAGATGAGAGGCGGGGGTGGGGGTTGTTAGATGACCAGCGGCGACTTTTTAAATTTGCTCACGTATGTAAGTTTTGTACTCCAGGTCAGACCTGGAGCAGACTTGCGACTTTTTTTTGAAGGGGGTTTGCGAAGAGAACTGCAAAGTGAAAACTGAAATTTGCTTAGGTAAGGCTGTTTGTAACTTTCTGCTGACCCACAAAAGTTGCACAAAAAAGTGCCTAGGCGCGACTTTTGAGGGTAAGCGACTTTTAGTGTGACTTTTGTAAGCAAAAAAAAAAGTCTCTTAATACCTTGATAAATGTTCCCCATTAAGGCTGTGCCTTTTAATACATTTGGTGAAGATCACTACCAGAACACTTTGTTTCTTAACTGGTATATACAGTCTAAATTAACCTGTGTGTAAATTGAGAGATCAAGTTTTTTTTGCAAATGCTATAAAGCTGATGTACTCTACAGTCATAAGCAGCAATTTCGGCACGATGTAGACCAGATACATGCACAAGCTCAAGGCCAAAAAACACGATTTACACCAGATACCTGCACAAGCTCAAGGCAAAAAACACAATTTATACCAGATAAACGTACATTGCATTACATGTCTTTCAACTAGAATCTCTTCATCAAAGCTCAGCCCTACCTTACTTCATAAGCTCCGTCTTGGTCTGTCTTGAATGCCACGCTCTCTCTCACAAGTCACGCCTTCTGAAAACCATGTCCCCTTCTATTTTTGGCCTACAATATCTTCATCACTGCTCAATACCATCTGAGGACAGGATATGAGGACGGGATATGAGAGCAGAATATAAGGATGTCATATGAGGACAGGATATAAGGGCTAAATATAATGATGGGATTTGAGTACAAAAGCATAGTTTTTTTGCTTTACCTCTCCCACGAGGTTTAGAAGGGAGAACAGGCAATGCCGTGTACTCTGCTAGTCTATGGGGGAAATTTATCAATATTCTTTCATTTTTCAGAAGAAATCTGATTGGTTGCTATGGGCAACTGGTGAACTTTCCCCCTGCACAGGTTTTGATAAATCTCCCCCAGTGTGTGTATGTGTGTATGTATGTTCCAGCATCACTTCCAAATGGTTGGAGATGGGAAGTCTATGGGACTTCAGGTACCTTACTCCACAAGCTCCTCTCTGCATCTCCTGGTGAGTGTGTCAGTCCAGCTTGTAAGCCACATCTCTCCGCATGACATGTCCCTTCTATTATCAGACTTTTTTTTTTCATTTAGGTTAAAGGCTAAAAACACAATTTTTGCCTGATACACCCACATCACAGGTTCTTCAGCAACAATCTCTTTAGCACAGCTGAGCCTCACCTGAGGACGGGATACGAGTATGGGATATGAGTATGAGGATGGGATATGAGGATGGCATATGAGGACGAGATATGAGGATGGGATATGAGGATGGGATATGAGGTCGGGAAATGAGGTCGGGATATGAGGGCAAGAGCATCATTGTTGCTTTTCCCTTTGGACAAAGTTTAGATAGGAAGACCGGGCAATGCCAGGTACTCTGCAAGTATGCCATAAAACTCAGCAGGGTTTTTGGCCATTCCCCATCAGACTGGGGCCTGAGCTTATAACTGTCCCATATAAATATGAGGAGTCAAATGTTGGGGAGGTATATTTACAGAGGATCTCACATATGCCCAATTCTAAAAACTTCTAGAAATACTTAGATAGATGATAAATATAAATGTTTTTTTTTGTTTTGTTTGGTCATTTATTTTTAATGCCAATGGCCAAAGTCAATGATAATACTTTTGTCAAAGTAAGCCTAAAAGATAATCTGCAATGGATTCGTTTGAAATAAGTAAAAATTTAGTCACTGGACAGATTCAGTTAAATTCTGCTTAGCTAGACAGGAAATTATAATTTGTTTACAACTTTTCCGTGCTATCCATGTTTTGCATTATATTTATTTTAAAATACAAAGCTGATGCGATTGTACAGAAGGAAGTGCATTACATCCACCGACAAGGTGAATTAAACTTCATTAGTTTTGCATTAGTGTGCGGTGAGAGCTTTGGCGTTTTGTAATGGCCTCTACAGGTAGATGTGATACAATGGGGCTCTTTCTGCTGACTTCCCACTAATGCACTTGTTAGCTTTACATCTGTATTTGTCATGATGCTGAGGTTTCAGAAAGTGGTTATCAGAACCAGCCGGTGTGCATTAACATCACTCAAGGGTCATTGACAGTAATAACGGGAATGTTTTATAGTTTAACCTTCTGACTGTGAAAACCCCTAATGATCAATGGAAATCCTCATGTGTTTGCAGCAAAGCATTCAATAGTGCAGCTGAACAGATTTTTGTGGGAATCCAATGGAAATATTTAACACTTCTAAAAGGCTATAGGAAATATACATTATACAAAGGTCAATTCAGAAAATGTGTTTATGGCGTGATTTAAATGAATGTCAAACTTTAATAACTCATAAAACATACATATTGCAAATGAACACCATGGTTCACCAAATATGGAAAACATAAAAGGAGACACAGACAGGACACTGAAAATATGGAGGTGGGCGCTCACTCAACTGTATTGCATTGGTATAACAATACATAAATGATAAAGTGCATAGCAAAAATATGAATAATTAAGGTGCTGCTATGTTGCAAATAATACAACAAATGAACAACATAAAATCAGAACAAAGTGCATTTCATAATTACCAAGTGGTACAGAGGAGCAAAACCACACCGCCAAAACCCGACGTTTCGCCACGGAGGCTTCTTCCGGGGTGTGGTCAGTGATAGTCCGTCCCTTCTTAAATATACATTGCGATCCAATCATAACCCAAGCCAAATACCTTGTGACTGCAGCGTCACTAATAGATAATATGTGTATACCGGAAGTCTTATGGAGATTCATGGAAACGTGCACCTGCGGGAGCCCTGGGTACGCCCAGTAGAAGGAACCCAGCAGGGCTGACCAATAATGGGCGTAATAAGGGTACACCTTCATGCCGGACTCACACATCGCATATCCATTAGTAGGCGCAACGTGTGAGCCTGCAAATTAACCAAAGATCGGACTCAATTCTAAGACAGTAAGGCCAATCAGAAAACACCCAATCAATGGTCATGAGTGGGACCACATGGTATCGGCGTTTCACGTGTATGAAGGCTGACACCTGGTTGTCATGAGAGATAATACCTGCATCACGGACATCCCAATATAATATGATATCACAGGGCGTAGTTATGTATATATAGAAGCCATATCCACGGTGCAGACAATCGGTGGTAGGAAAAAAATCCCACCACCGACAGTCGCACCATAGAATACAACAAAAACGCATTGTGTGTATAGGGCTGGATTGGGGGTTTTCTGATTGGCCTTACTGTCTTAGAATTGAGTCCGATCTTTGGTTAATTTGCAGGCTCACACGCTGCGCCTACTAATGGATATGCGATGTGTGAGTCCGGCATGAAGGTGTACCCTTATTACGCCCATTATTGGTCAGCCCTGCTGGGTTCCTCCTACTGGGCGTACCCAGGGCTCCCGCAGGTGCACGTTTCCATGAATCTCCATAAGACTTCCGGTATACACATATTATCTATTAGTGACGCTGCAGTCACAAGGTATTTGGCTTGGGTTATGATTGGATCGCAATGTATATTTAAGAAGGAACGGACTATCACTGACTACACCCCGGAAGAAGCCTCCGTGGCGAAACGTCGGGTTTTGGCGGTGTGGTTTTGCTCCTCTGTACCACTTGGTAATTATGAAATGCACTTTGTTCTGATTTTTGGTTGTTCATTTGTTGTATTATTTGCAACATAGCAGCACCTTAATTATTCATATTTTTGCTATGCACTTTATCATTTATGTATTGTTATACCAATACAATACAGTTGAGTGAGCGCCCACCTCCATATTTTCAGTGTCCTGTCTGTGTCTCCTTTTATGTTTTCCATATTTGGTGAACCATGGTGTTCATTTGCAATATGTATGTTTTAGGAATTTTTTTTTCTCAATAAAACTTTATTAATTGTTTATCTTTACACGCTTCTTCTCTGTGGTTTTTTACATTTGTTTTATGCGTGGGATTTTTCACATTGTTTAGGGACCCCTGTGGTTTACTGTAAACTTTAATAACTGTAGAAGAGTACGATAAAAGTTACTTTTAAAGAAATAATACCATAAATATTTAACCGACTTTTGTATCCAATACAAATTTTCTTCTACTGATCTATATCCATATTATGTTTTGATAGGTCTTTATTAAGGCAATGTGACAACGGGTTAATCATAAGAATGGGTTAAATTTGACAGTCCAGGTATGAATAAATTTTATTTAAACATTTTACACTTCTTTCCATATATGCAGTTAAAGAATTGCTCAAGCTATACCTTTTTAGCCTTCATCGCCCATTGTTGGCAAGGAAGGAATATGGAGTAGGTCACCTAGGGTGGATTAAGATGTGGTGGTATAAATTACAGAGGTAGTGTTAGGGGTTTAGCTGTATAAATATGAATTCTGGACATTTGTGTGTTAGAAAGAAACATGATGTTAAGGGGGTATAAAATAAATGGAGTGCACTTCACATGCGTGACTATTGCTTCATTTATTCTCTATGAGGCTCCCAAACATTGCCAAGCACTGAGCCCCAGCAATGTGCGCCAATCAAGTGAGAGGGCAGGCTAAAAGTCTTAAGTCTGAGACATAGCTCTGCATTATCCATACAGCATATCAATGACATCAAGCGGGAAGAAAATGCCCCTCTAGATAAATGGTTTGTTTTTTAGTATAACATCACCTCTCTGCTGTCTCCTTTGTGTTTTCTGCACTGGTCACTTTCCTTCCTTCCTTCCTTGGCAGTTACCTCTAGGGGCCACACATGTGCACTGGCTGCAACTTAAAGAGACAGTGCACACTTCTCTAATGTACCCTCCGCCTATCCTTGCCTGGAAAAACCCATTAAAGGCTGCTCCACCTGTGCCTTACCAATATTGTGGTTCTGCTATAGTGAAGGTGTGTTGTTTTTGTTCCGCTAGCCTGTATCTGACCCTTGCCTGTTTACCTGACCTTGCTTCTACCTGACCCTTGTGTACCTTGCTGACCCTCCTGTGCATTACCTGGATGGTTGACACCAATCTTGTGCCTGTATTTAGCCAGCAATTCTTCCTGTTGCTACCTGAACATCTTCAGCTTCTACATCTACATCTTATGGCTGCTTAACCCTCTCTAGGTTGAATGTCCTGCTGCTGACCAGCACCATCTATGGGATCTGGCCTCTTTGGCCAGCTGTTTCCATGGAACTGGTATCCTCTAGCAACAAAAGTAGGGTTAAAACCTAGAGGATACTTAAATTTCACTTCCGTGTTTTACCCAACATCAAACAGGTAAGGTAACACTGCTGGTCTATCCTTGTATATTTTATATCTGTTGCATATTTTGCCTATATGTTTTTTTCAGTATCGCATTAGTAAGAATGCATTTGCATAGATTTGGGTGGTTTTTCATAACAATACATTTGTACCATCCATATCACATTTATTACAGTTTTACTATATAGATTATAGGTATTCAACGCCAATAATCCTGGGATTAACTACATTTATTCAATGGCTGTATATAATTTACAGTATGTATATGTTCAAAGGGCGGATACCTAGCACACATAAGGGGCAGTCCTCTTTAATATGATAAAGGTAGTGTAAAAATCGCATAGCAAGTATGGCATTGGTGTTATTCTTCTCTGTAGAAATACAGAATATATTCTTATTATCCAAGATGGTAAATACTCTATATGGAAAGCTATGTTTCATTTTTTGTTGTTTTTATTAGTGTGTAATGTCTTTTTATCCATGAATAATTACACTGGACTTATTTGAAAAGCATCTGTATCTTTTGATGTTTAAAAAGATACTGCATGCAATAAAGGATAGATTTTTTTAAAAGTAGTTTTATGTGCTCCCTAATGATACCTTTTTTAACCAAAAAAGAGGAATAAGTGATAAGATGGCAGTGCAGAATTTACCATGATTTCACTATATTATTGATAGATGTAATTGTCTTTATTGCCACTACTATCCATATTGTTGAATCCAATAGTGTAATTACAATGAAATTCCATTACAATCTTTAAATGGACACTGTCAAATACAAAAGCTTTTGATATGTTGTAAAGCATGTAAAACCAATAGGTTTTGCAATTGTTTTCATTAGAAAATTTTCAGTATTTCATACTGAAAAAGCCAGTCAAAAACTCCCCCCCCCTGCCTGCTTGGACACATACTAGTCCTGCTGTGTCCATGCATCATCACCTATGTTGTGGACACACTTCCTTGATTGACAGCTGTGAGCACAGGGCTCACAGCTAGAGGAAAAATCCTCCCACTGTCAGCTTGTGTCCCACTACTGTCAGTTAGGACAAGCTGGGAGTTGTAGTTTTGCTAATACTAGGGGAGATGTAAACAGACCGCATACGGAGGGAGGAGGCGGAGACCTGCACAGTGAGGCCACGCCCCCTCCCTTTGAGAGGAATTCAGACTAGTGAGCTAAATTAAAAGTGTAATAAAAAAATAAATAAAAGTGCTAGATACATAAAAATTAGATGCATATGGTCAGGATTAGGTATTGAGTGATATATTTAAAAAAATGTTTTTTTGTTTTTTTTGTTGAATCTGGCTGGTACGCTTTAAGTTCATTTCAAGCATTTTTTTCCCATTAATCCCAAATGCCCACATTCTTGTTGGTTCAAGTTCAAGGTCTTCAGCACAATTCTTTAATAAAGTTACTTCTGAGATTTCACAATTTTGAATTTACTCTTTAAACAAACTGGATTGACAAGAAACACATGTAAATTGTACATGACAAACTGCAGGAAATCAAAATGTATGTGTGGTAAACCTAGAATATTTTCCCATAAAAATCATACTCGGGATCCTAAGATTTTAAAGGACTCAGTTTTTTTTTTTATGGATTATTTTATCTCTCAGACTAGAGTCACTTAGTATTCGTAATAAACACTTGAATGTGATTCATTCTGTGATAAAACTGTAAATTATACAACTCTAAAAATATAGATGTTATACAGTAAGTGATATCAATACTAAAAATTGCAAGGGGATGTACAGGTTTAGAAAACATGACTAGCTTCTTCCAAAGACACAAAACTGTACCTGTCTACATGCTCTATGTGGTGTTGTATGTAAAAGCCATGCTTTTCCAAATTCTGCAACCCCGTCAATATTTTTTACTTTTTAGTTTAATCAATACATAAGCTTCACCAAATAATAATACAGATATTTGGCACCTGGATCTTATACTCAAAGCTGCTAGGATTTATACTTTTAGTAGATTATCCAGTGCTGCATGCTGTCATTATAGAGATTATGGCATAGATTTATCATTGTCTTTAGAGCCTTTTTCAAATTATAGTTGGCGCATGGAATGTTGCTCGAGCGCCTAAGCTCTTTTTTTTTTTGGGGGGGGGGGGGACTTTTGGTTGTAAGTAAAAAGATACAAATGATCGTTTCACCACTAAATGGCTTCCTCAGGGGGTGTGGGTGTGGAAGCCATTTAGTGGTGAAACGATCGTTGGGGTTGGTAGGTAAGGTCTGGCATACTTGTTCCCTCTGGTCCCTGGGTTTGATCCTTTTTGTTTATTCTCTCCCTGCCCTCGTGTTTGCGTTTAGCAGCCATTTGGTGCGTCTCCACCTCTGACTTATACTTTGACTGCCCTGTGACCTCGTATTTATATCTATACTCATTACCTCTCTATACTTAGTTCCAGTCCTCACCTACCCATCTGTAGTATTTTCTGGTGCCTTGTTTTTATTATGTATTTGTGCTATCGTCTTTTAATTAATGATATACTTCAATAAAGATTTTGTTAACTTTCTTCCATTTATTGTTTAGTTATTTATCTGTGCATAATTTTTTCTTTATTTTTGGTGGTGCTTCTATTTTGCACATTACTTACCTCTTAGAGGTATAGTCTCTTATGTAGGTGTTTAGAAAGAGAATCCTGTGGATAAAAACAACTTGTCAACAAATTGGGACAAAGGAGGATGTCAGTAATGAATCTGACAAACAGGCAGGTTATGCAAATTGCAGCCACAATAATACCGGTACTCCAACTAATGCATCTGAATGCAAACCAATCAAACTCAATATCAGTGTCCCACACTTCTTGAACTGTGGTCACATATGTCTGTAAATGGTTTTCATTCTGAGTCACACATGCATTTTTAGTATCTGGATCTCTTGACGTTACCCCTCTGGCTTGTACCTAAGCTTGACGTTTGTGCTGGTTCTGAATTTATCCTTGATGTGCCTAGCTGGTTCTGAACTGGTCATGGTTGGGTCCTGTGCCCTTAGGTATGGACTGTCATCCAGTTGGAGTCCACTACTTGTACTAAGTAGTGGAAAAAAAGTCCTGCCAGATAATTCTAGAATTCTGCAGCACCATGCTGATAGGCGGGTCAGGATATGGAGCAGAATATTGGAGGAGAGGAAAAGGCCTTAGCAACAGGCCCTCAGGTGTCCAGGAATAAGCCCAACCGAATCACGGAAACAAAACAAAGATCAACTTTATTGATGTATGGCAACAACGTGTTTCGGGGTAACTCACCCCTTCTTCAGATTGGCAGTGTACAAACAATTTTACAGACAGAAAGGGTTTTTATATGTGTACTAACATAAACAAATGATAGCAGGGGCAAAGGTAAAGGTCATGATTGTTTAGATTTGCATATACAATGCACAAAATAATAGTTAAATAGGTAATAACAAACATTATATACAATCATAATAATATAGAAATCAGTCAAAAGGAAGATTACAAGAACAGGATATGTATCATAACTGCGTTCAGTGTAGCATAACTGGAATTACTTCTAGTGCACTTGGAATTGAGGCTTGGAAGACAAAGAGAGCGGGACTCCTGTGCTCCACGCAGTAGAAACTCCGGCGTGCCGGAGCTCCATAGTAGCAGAGAGATATTGACATGCCGGAGTTTCTTGTGTGTGGAGCCTGCATTTCCCCTACTGAGGGGTTCCCCTCCACACCATGGCGCCGCCCTCTGGTCTTTCTTTTTCTACTTCTACACAGAATATTGTGCAAGCAACATTAATTAATGAACCCTTCCTGTCAGGTCTTAGCACTTTTCAGTTTATGCTGGTGAAGGTGGTGCAATGATGTACAGAATGTTCTTTCCCCACATATATGGTCCTCTGATACCTGATGATAGACATTTGGACAGAAGGGTTCATCTAAGAATTGTGGCCTACCAAGTTCATATATCTATTTATATAAGTTGTTTTCCTATGGCAGAAAAAACTTTCAGTTGGACAATGCATCACAACAAGGGTCGTATAGCCTTAGATTGGTTCCAGGTACAGTAAGTTTTCCCTTCTTCCCTGGCCAATACAGATCACGGCATCTGCGGCAGTGCGCGGGGATCCGATCATCCAGCATGGCGGATTGAGATTGAGATTGAGCAGACCAGAGCAGAAGATCACTTATAATACTGTTTAGTGCTATGCCCTCTCCATAGCACCGAACAGTATTAGCAATAAAATGATTACTATAAATAGTCCCCTATGGGGACATAAAAAGTGTAAAAAAAAATAAAGTTAAAACGTAAAAACAAAAAATTAAAAAAAAAATTGAAAAATCCCCTCCCCCAATAAAAATGTAAATCATCCCTTTTCCCCCCATTTTACCCCCAAAAAGCGTAAATTTTTTTAAATTTGGTATTGCCGCATGTGTAAAAGTCCGAAATATCAAAATATATTGTTAATTATCCAATATGGTGAACAACATAAACGTAAAAAAAAAAAAAAAAAAAATGCTGCTTTTTTAAAAACACATTTTATTAAAAAAAATGTTTTTTTTAATTTATAATTTTTTTTTATAAACAATAGTGGTATTGATTAATACTACAGATCACGGTGCAAAAAATTAGCCCTCATACTGCCCCGTATACGGAAAAATGGGAAAGTTATAGGTGGTCAAAATAGGGGAATTTTGAACGAACAAATTTTGTTAAAATAGTTTTAGATTTTTTTAAAGCGGTACAATTATAAAAAAAAAAGCACATAACATGGGCATCATTTTAATCATATTGACCCACAGAATAAAGAAAACATGTCATTTTTACCATAAAGTGTACAGCGTGAAAACAAAACCTTCCAAGATTTGCTAAATTGTGGTTTTCTTTTAAATTTCCCCACATAAATAATATTTTTTGGTAAAATGAGTGATGTCATTACAAAGTAAAATTGGTGACACAAAAAACAAGCCCTCATATGGGTCTGTGGCCGAAAATATAAAAGAGTTATGATTTTTAGAAGGTAAGGAGAAAAAAACGAAAAAGCAAAAATAAAATTGGCCTGGTCACGCCCCCTCCCAAGAGGGAGGAATTGTGGGGGAGGGGCGTGATGTCACACGGGGGCGGAGTCGTCATGCCACAATACTCCGGCCCCGTAGTCGTGACCCAGCAGAGGCTGCAGCGCTGCGCGCAGGTCCCACAGGTGGGTGCTGCATGTGAGATAGCGCGGTTCCCAGTGTCGGTAACCCTGCGATGAGACATCTTATCCCTTATTGTCTTAGGGCCGGAGTACCCCTTTAAGGCCAAAATAGGCTTGGCCCTTAAGGGGTTAAATAAAGTGCCTATTCCCCAAGTATATTAAAATGGTAATGAAAGGTAGTTATAATTGTACAACTTTCCATAGTTATGCCACAGTCATTGCTTATTTATAATTACATTTTATTTCCATAGCTCTGTCCATAAACTGTGCTGTCTAATATGGGGTTAAGGTCAGAATTTAGGATTTATGATCAGAGAACATTAACTGCAGAATAGCTTATATGTCAATCTGTCATCACTTTGCCAAAAATTGCAGTATTATATACATGCAGGATACTAAGCGCAATTTCTATAACCATAGCTGGAAAGGATTTAAATAGAACTCAATATATGCAAGGTTTGCTAATTTTTGTTCAATATACTGTACACAGATGATGGACATCAACCCCCAACTTCATGGTTTACTAAACAGATATTCATTATTTAAAAGATTTATAGATTTTGAACAGGAAATGTTAAAAGAAGAAGCAAATTAAGTAGTATAAATTATTTATGCCTTGCTGATACATACAAGGTTTCTTGTTTATGGAAAAGACTTAAAGAAAAGGCAAGAACTTTGTTCAAAATGTACATTTCTTTCTCAAAACCTATTACATTCTCATCTATATAGCCCTAATATCTAGCTCTGTCTATCCCTCTCATTCTATATATATCTTAAAGTGTACCTGTCATTTCAGGTAACTTTTCGGGATTGCCATGTATGTATACATGAGGAATTGGCACTACTGTATTTCTGACCATTATATAACTTATATATGGCATTTATCGCCAGATTTCCCCTCTGCAGGCTTCATCTCTGATTTTCAGGTATTCCTGAGCTAGTGGGTGGAGCCTAGCAACTTTGATGGCTCCTATACACTACACACAGACTGGGGGATCTTGCTCTTCTATATCTCTATAGCACACTTTAAGAAGAAGCAGCATGGAAGACATCTTAGAGTAGTAGTAAACATGATATGCTGAAAATCAATCCCTGCGGTGTGATTTAATACTTACAGCTAAGTCTTGTGTATTTTCTTTGCAGTGTGTCTGTGTCTCCCTGTCTGTCTCTGCTCTTTGAACTCACTTCCCCTTCCTACTCCCTTCTTACCTCTCCCCTCTTTTTATACTTGTACAGGCAGCATGCAACTTGATCTGCCAAAGCAGTAAATTAAAGTTTAGTTAGTGTAGGAAAATTATGAAAGGAATAAGAAAAACTTTCTCTGATAAGATATATTACAATTTTTTTTTAATTCACTTCTACTATTGAATTATACAAATTTTATTAAAATGACAGTGACCATTTAAGTTCTGGCCTCATATTGGTTGCCAACTTTTACAGGTCATTTTTAGTAGCCTTTTCAAATAGCATACTAAATTGTGTTAAATAATACTGCCATTTAGTGTACACATAGGCATACCAGGCAATGTTGAAATAACAGTGTTATACAGTACCACATTTTATAGCCATAGAGTGGCTAAACACAATTCCCTTAGGACCTATAAATAGTTCTATAAAATATAACTACTAATTATTTAAAACTACATAATAAATTGTGTATATAATGTGCACAAACATGGTAAGAATTACACTCAATTACTGCCTAATTTCAATATGTGTTACTTTTACCATATATAGTATTCAAATGTTAAAAGCCTAATAACATAATCACAGGGTACTTTAAGTATAAATATCAGTATCCCTCATTCTCTGGGGTGTGTTAGGTGCTCATTATATTCCTAGTGATATACCGTATATACTCGAGTATAAGCTGAGTTTTTCAGCACGATTTTTCGTGCTGAAAATGCGCCACTCGACTTATACTTGGGTGAACTCTCCGCCTGTCAATCCCTTCTCAGTGGTCTTCAACCTGCGGACCTCCAGATGTTGCAAAACTACAACTCAGCCAAACAACAAAAACGGCAAAACAATACGTGCCGTATGTAGGTCCCGGGGGTACCAATATATAGCCAAAAACAAAGAGACCCACAATACTAATATTATTTCAAAAAGTATAACAATCTTTATTAGACAATAAAAAAACAGTTTAAAAAAATTAGAAAAAGGCAGAGGATGACCTTACGCAGGAGACAACAGGTGCCAGTGGACCTGGTATGGGTAATGTAGGTATTCAGTCAAGAGTATACATAATATAAGGCTGGCGTAGCTGCATGTTTATAATATCGTAACAATAGATATAATATCTAACATACATTGAGGTAATATAGGAAGCAGCAATGCAATACAACAGACATAAATAGGAAATACCTAAAAAAGACTACCTGTCATATACCCAAAGGCCAGGAGCACCAAGCACCAACACCCGAACGCACGTTTCGCGTATGGGCTTCGTCAGGGGGCGTGTGACACGCCCCCTGACGAAGCCCATACGCGAAACGTGCGTTGGGGTGTTGGTGCTTGGTGCTCCTGGCCTTTGGGTATATGACAGGTAGTCTTTTTTAGGTATTTCCTATTTATGTCTGTTGTATTGCATTGCTGCTTCCTATATTACCTCAATGTATGTTAGATATTATATCTATTGTTACGATATTATAAACATGCAGCTACGCCAGCCTTATATTATGTATACTCTTGACTGAATACCTACATTACCCATACCAGGTCCACTGGCACCTGTTGTCTCCTGCGTAAGGTCATCCTCTGCCTTTTTCTAATTTTTTTAAACTGTTTTTTTTTTGTCTAATAAAGATTGTTATACTTTTTGAAATAATATTAGTATTGTGGGTCTCTTTGTTTTTGGCTATATAAAACTACAACTCCCAGCATGCCCGGACAGCCATCGGCATGCTGGGAGTTGTAGTTTTGAAAAATATCTGGAGGTCCGCAGGTTGAAGACCACTGCCGGGCCTTCGTCATCATCCAGACCCCCCTTTAGTTTTCTACTCACCTCCCCTCGGTGGGAAGGAAGGGTGAGCTGGTCCTGGCCATCTATGCTGCAGGGACTGTCCAGTGGGGAGGGTTAGTCGTTCCGGACTGTCCATCTTCACCAGGAGGCCCTCTTCTCTGCTCCGGGCCAGCCCCGGCCTAGTGACGTTGCCTTTACGACGACGCACAGGGACGTCCATGCGCAGCAGACGTGCCTGCGCATGAACGTCCCTGTGCGTCATCGTCAAGGCAACGTCACTAGTCCCGGGCGGGCCTGGAGCGGAGAAGAGGGCCTCACGGTGAAAATGGACAGTCCGGAACGACTAACCCTCCCCACCGGACGCTCCCTGCAGCACAGATGGCAGGTTCACACTGAGCACATGTGACAGACCTGACAGAGTCTGGAGACGCCGTGGAGAACGTTCTGCTGCCTGCAACATCCTCCAACATGACCGCTTTGGCAGTGGGTCAGTAATGGTATGGGGTGGCATTTCTTTGGGGGGGCCGCACAGCCCTCCATGTGCTTGGCAGAGGTAGCCATTAGGTACCCAAGAGGAAAGCATTGATGCTATTGACTGGCCTGCCTGTTCCCCAGACCTTAATCTGGCACATCAGGGATATCATGTCTCGCTCCATCCACAAACAGACTGTCCAGGAGTTGGTGGATGCTTTAGTCCAGGTCTGGGAGGACATCCCTCAGGAGACCATCCGTCACCTCATCAGGAGCATGCCCAGGCTTTGTACGGAGGTCATACGGGCACGTGGAGGCCACACACACTACTGAGCCTCATTTTGACTTGTTTTAAGGACATTACATCAAAGTTGGATCAGCCTGCAGTGTGGTTTTCCACTTTGATTTTGAGTGTAACTCGATATCCAGACCTCCATGGGTTGATAAATTTGATTTCCATTGATAATTTTTGTGTGATTTTGTTGTCAGCACATTCAACTATGTAAAGACAAAAGTATTTAAGTATTTCATATGATTAGTTCATTCATTCAGATCTAGGATATGTTATCTTTTGAGCAGTGTATGTCTGATTGAGACTGTTTTTAAGTATTTTATTTACATTACATTTTATTGCAGATAAATAAGCAACTTTTTCCACTTGATTTCTGAATGTTGATTTACTTCTTGGAAAAAAAATAACTGTATAGATTTTAGGGAGATTGTAATTTGTTTTGCAAATAACTGTATGTGATATTGTCAAATTGATCACAAGTTCAAATAGATTATTGTCTAGAAAAATAAGAATGCGTATTCAACCTTTTGCAAGTTATCCCTTTTTACAAGGCAGATTTAATATATACAGTATGAAAAATTGTACCAATTGCTTGAACATCTCAAGTAACTTATACAAATTTTTTATTTAAATTTTTTTGAAAAAATTTGATTTCCTCATTTTTTTTTAATTTTAATTTCACCATGCAGTATAAATTTATTCTCTAGGTCAGTGCAATTCCTGTAATAAGTTGGCAAAATAATCACATAATATCACCAAAACAGCCTTTGGTTGTCAAAGCATACTGGGAGTTGTAGTTTAGAAACAGCTGGAGGCACCTTGGTTGTGAAGCATTGAGATAGATAGACAGACAGACAGATGGATAGATAGAAAGATAGATAGATAGATATGCTGTCCAGGTATGTTGGGAGTGTAGTTTTTCCACAGCTGGAGGTGCCCTGGTTGGGAAACAATGCCCAAAGGAGTAGCCCAGCTTAGAAAAATGTATCCCCTATGCAAAAGGATAGGGGATAAGTGTTAGATTATGAGGGTCCAATTGCTGGGCCCCCCCCCCCACAATCTCACGGCTCTTGGCACCCCGACTTTCTTTCTGTACAGAGCTGTTTCAACCACTGCGCAAAGTAGTGATCGATAAACCCCTCTATCCATCCATATTGGAGAACTGAAGATACCCAAGTACAGTGCTTTGGCTCTCCCATACAGATGAACAGAGGACCCTGCTCCCCGCAGGAGATGAGCTGGGGCGCTGGGCAGAAGATTGCAGGGGGTCACAGAGGTTGGACTCCCCGTGATCTAACACTTATACCCTATCCTCCTTGGGATACATGTTTCTAAGCTGGATAACCCCTTTAAGTGGTTAAGGTTTCTGTGTGTGCCCATTACATTTATACAATAAAGGTAAAAAAATCTACAGGATTCTACAATAGGGAAAGACCTTTATGCAAACTATCTCCATCAGGGAAATAAGACACTGTTACGCCTAGCGCTCCGGGTCCCCGCTCCTCCCCGGAGCGCTCACGGCGTCTTTCTCCCTGCAGCTCCCCGGTCAGTCCCGCTGACCGGGAGCGCTGCACTGTCATGGCCGTCGGGGATGCGATTCGCACAGCGGGACGCGCCCGCTCGCAAATCGCATCCCAGGTCACTTACCCGTCCCGGTCCCCTGCTGTCATGTGCTGGCGTGCGCGGCTCCGCTCTCTAGGGCGCGCGCGCGCCAGCTCTCTGAGACTTAAAGGGCCAGTGCACCAATGATTGGTGCCTGGCCCAATTAGCTTAATTGGCTTCCACCTGCTCCCTGGCTATATCTGATCTCCTCCCATGCACTCCCTTGCCGGATCTTGTTGCCTTGTGCCAGTGAAAGCGTTTAGTGTGTCCAAAGCCTGTGTACCTGAACTTCTGCTATCCATCCTGACTACGAACCTTGCCGCCTGCCCCCGACCTTCTGCTACGTCTGACCTTGCCTCTGCCTAGTCCTTCTGTCCCACGCCTTCTCAGCAGTCAGCGAGGTAGAGCCGTTGCTAGTGGATACGACCTGGTTGCTACTGCCGCAGCAAGACCATCCCGCTTTGCGGCGGGCTCTGGTGAAAACCAGTAGCCTCTTAGAACCGGTCCACTAGCACGGTCCACGCCAATCCCTCGCTGACACAGCGGATCCACAACCCATAAGCCGAATCGTGACAGTAGATCCGGCCATGGATCCCGCTGAGGTGCCGCTGCCAAGTCTTGCTGACCTTACCACGGTGGTCGCTCAGCAATCGCAGCAAATTGCCCAACAAGGACAGCAGCTGTCGCAGTTGACCGCTACGTTACAGCAACTTCTGCCTCTGCTACAGCAGCAACCATCTCCTCCGCCAGCTCCTGCACCTCCTCCGCAGCGAGTGGCCGCCCCCTAGCCTCCGCTTGTCCCTGCCGGACAAATTTGATGGGGACTCCAGACTCTGCCGTGGATTTTTGTCTCAGTGTTCCCTGCATATGGAGATGTTGTCGGACTTGTTTCCTACAGAACGGTCTAAGGTGGCGTTCGTAGTAAGCCTTCTTTCAGGAAAGGCCTTGTCTTGGGCCACACCGCTCTGGGACCGCAATGATCCTGCCACAGCCACAGTCCAGGCCTTCTTCGCTGAACTCCGGAGTGTCTTCGAGGAGCCAGCCCGAGCTTCTTCTGCCGAGACTGCCCTGTTGAACCTGGTCCAGGGTAATTCTTCAGTGGGCGAGTACGCCATCCAATTTCGTACTCTTGCTTCCGAGTTATCATGGAATAACGAGGCTCTCTGCGCGACCTTTAAAAAAGGCCTATCCAGTCGCATCAAGGATGTGCTGGCCGCACGAGAGATTCCTGCCAACCTCCAAGAACTCATCCATTTGGCTACCCGCATTGACATGCGTTTTTCTGAGCGACACCAAGAGCTCCGCCAGGAAAAAGACTTAGATCTCTGGGCACCTCTCCCACAGCATCCTTTGCAGTCTACGCCTGGGCCTCCCGCCGAGGAGGCCATGCAAGTGGATCGGTCTCGCCTGACCCAGGAAGAAAGGAATCGCCGTAGAGAAGAAAATCTCTGTCTGTACTGTGCCAGTACCGAGCATTTCTTGGTGGATTGCCCTATCCGTCCTCCACACCTGGGAAACGCATGCACGCACCCAGCTCACGTGGGTGCGGCGTCTCTTGGCTCTAAGTCTGCTTCTCCACGTCTCACGGTGCCCGTGCGGATCTCTTCTTCAGCCAACTCCTCCCTCTCAGCCGTGGCCTGCTTGGACTCTGGTGCCTCTGGTAATTTTATATTGGAGTCCTTTGTGAATAATTTCAGCATCCCGGTGACCCGTCTCGTCAAGCCGCTCTACATTTCCGCGGTCAACGGAGCCAGATTGGACTGCACCGTGCGTTACCGCACAGAACCCCTCCTCATGTCTATTGGACCCCACCTCGAGAGGATTGAGCTCTTCGTTCTCCCCGGCTGTACCTCTGAGGTCCTCCTCGGTCTGCCATGGCTCCGGCTTCATTCGCCCACCCTTGATTGGACCACCGGGGAGATCAAGTACTGGGACTCTGCCTGCCACAGGAAGTGCCTCTCCCCCCCTCCCAGTCCCGTCAGGCAAGCCTCTGTGCCCCCTCATGGCTCCCGTCCTTGTGTCTCCCTGCCCCGTGCCAAGCTTCACCCTCTGCCCTCCCTCCCCATTCCTACTCCTGCTGTACTGCCTGCCATTGAGGAAACCATCCATTCTTTCCCGGTGTCCTCATCCCAGGGGAGGCAGTCACCGGACAAAAAAAAGGGGAGACCTAAGGGGGGGGGTACTGTTACGCCTAGCGCTCCGGGTCCCCGCTCCTCCCCGGAGCGCTCACGGCGTCTTTCTCCCTGCAGCTCCCCGGTCAGTCCCGCTGACCGGGAGCGCTGCACTGTCATGGCCGTCGGGGATGCGATTCGCACAGCGGGACGCGCCCGCTCGCGAATCGCATCCCAGGTCACTTACCCGTCCCGGTCCCCTGCTGTCATGTGCTGGCGTGCGCGGCTCCGCTCTCTAGGGCGCGCGCGCGCCAGCTCTCTGAGACTTAAAGGGCCAGTGCACCAATGATTGGTGCCTGGCCCAATTAGCTTAATTGGCTTCCACCTGCTCCCTGGCTATATCTGATCTCCTCCCATGCACTCCCTTGCCGGATCTTGTTGCCTTGTGCCAGTGAAAGCGTTTAGTGTGTCCAAAGCCTGTGTACCTGAACTTCTGCTATCCATCCTGACTACGAACCTTGCCGCCTGCCCCCGACCTTCTGCTACGTCTGACCTTGCCTCTGCCTAGTCCTTCTGTCCCACGCCTTCTCAGCAGTCAGCGAGGTAGAGCCGTTGCTAGTGGATACGACCTGGTTGCTACTGCCGCAGCAAGACCATCCCGCTTTGCGGCGGGCTCTGGTGAAAACCAGTAGCCTCTTAGAACCGGTCCACTAGCACGGTCCACGCCAATCCCTCGCTGACACAGCGGATCCACAACCCGTAAGCCGAATCGTGACAGACACCTTCAATTTATAAGACACTGTAATTATAAAATGTCTTATTGCATAGATTCTGAAAAACAACAACACATATACATAAAAGAACATTGACATTTTACCCGTGATTAGATCTTGAAACCCTGGTCTTGAGTACAATATTGCCTATAAAACAATGAGGCAATGAGCAGAAGTATTGATTGTTTTTCTTGCAGAAAGGCTAGTAATGTAGTATCAGCAAATACAAAGTGTTGGGCACATAAAGATTAATGTGAACCTTTCCTTCGATTGAAGGCTGTCATATGTCAACAAAAGTAACGTTGGTTTGTAAAAGGCCTAACACAACTAGCCTAGTCCAGTGCAATTTGTTGTGTAAAAAAAGGAATGGTGGTTTCTGGCATATGAACCTGCTAAATTATTCATCGGTTTTGCGTGGAATATATAAATGCATTTTTAATTTTAATTAGAGTAGGAAATAGTTATCATACTTTCTACATATGGTTATATGACCCCTGCCCGCACTGTACTTTCTCTTCACTCTCTGTTCCTTAATGGAGGGAAAGATTGGTGGGATCTAATAGTTAGACGTCTGCTGTGGTATCCTGAAGGTATTTATCCTCAAGTGGAAATTGATCACTAAGCTGTTGTCATTCTATATCGTCCTTTTCCATTTTTATTATATTAACAACTCTATCCAATATGTATACCATGTACTTATAAGAGTGGGATTATTTTCCTTTAGTTAGCACATTGCAGTTTATTAGATTCTAAAAGGAATAAGATGGGACAAGTCTCATTATCTATCTATCTATCTATCTATCTATCTATTTCAGTGTTTTCCAACAATTTGGCCTCCAGCTGTTGCAAAACTACAACTCCCAACATGCCTGGAAAGACAAAGGCTTTCCAGGCATGCTGGAAGTTGTAGTTTTGCAACAGCTGGAAATACTCTAATTCAGAAACACTGTCTTAAAGGGATACTATAGTGGAAAAAAATGTTTCCAAATCAACTGGTGCCACAAATAGAAACAGATTTGTAAATTACTTCTATTAAAAAAAATCTTAATTCTTCCAGTACTTATCAGCTGCTGTATACTACAGAGAAAGTTGTTTAGTTATTTTCTGTCTGATCACAGTGCTCTCTGCTGACACCTCTGTCCGTGTCAGGAACTGTCCAGAGCAGGAGAGGTTTGCTATGGGGATTTGTTCCTGCTCTGGACAGTTCCTGTCATGGACAGAGGTGTCAGCAGACAGAACTGTTGTCAGACAGAAAAAAAACTGTACAACTTCCTGTGGAGCATACAGCAGCTGATAAGTAGTGGAAGCAGTTGATGTGAAAACATTTGTTTTCCACCGGAGTAACGCTTTGAGGACACGGCCAATTTTTACTTTTTTGTTTTTCCTTCATGCCTTTTAAGACTTATTACTATATTATTTGCAGAACCAACTGCACTTTGAAATTACTCCTTTCATGTTACAATTAAATGTACCATGAAGTAAAAAAAAACATTTGTGGAGGCAAAATTGCAAAAAATAACATTTTGGGGGATTTCATTTCTGTTGAGTTCACTTTATGGTAAAATTTACTTTAGCTATATTTATATTTGGTTATCTTTATTTGATTAACCTCTTAAGAACCGAGGGTTTTTCCGTTTTTGCATTTTCGTTTTTTCCTCCTTGCTTTAAAAAATCATAACTCTTTCAATTTTGCACCTAAAAATCCATAAGATGGCTTATTTTTTGCGCCTCCAATTCTACTTTGTAATGGCATCAATCATTTTAACCAAAAATCTACGGCGAAAGGGAAAAAAAATCATTGTGAGACAAAATTGAAAAAAAAAACAAAACGCTGTTTTGTAACCTTTGGGCGCTTCCGTTTCTACTTAGTAAATTTTTCGGTAAAAATGACACCTTAACTTTATTCTGTAGGTCCATTCGATTAAAATGATGCCCTACTTATATAGGTTTGATTTTGTCGTACTTCTGGAAAAAATCATAACTAGATGCAGGAAAATTAATGCGTTTAAAATTGTCATCTTCTGACCCCTATAACTTTTTTCTTTTTCTGCGTATGGGGAGGTATGAGGGCTCATTTTTTGCGCTGATCTGAAGTTTTTAGCGGTACCATTTTTGCATTGATAGGACTTATTGATAATTTTTTCATGATATAAAAAGTGACCAAAAATGCACTATTTTGGACTTTGGAATTTTTTTGCGTGTACGCCATTGACCGTGCGGTTTAATTAATTATATATTTTTAAAATTCGGACATTTCCGCACGCGGCGATACCATATATGTTTATTTTTATTTTTATTTACACTGTGTTTTTTTTTTTTTTATGGGAAAAGGGGGGTGATTCAAACTTTTAATAGGGAAGGGGTTAAATGATATTCATTCACTTTTTTTTTTCCACTTTTTTTTTTGCAGTGTTATAGCTCCCATAGGGACCTATAACACTGCACACACTGATCTTCATCATTGATCCCTGGTTTCTCATAGGAAACCAGTGATCGACGATTCTGCCGCATAACTGCTCATGCCTGGATCTCAGGCACTGAGCAGTCATTCGGCGATCGGACAGCGAGGAGGCAGGGCCCTCCCGCTGTCCTGTAAGCTGTTCGGGATGCCGCGATTTCGCCGCGGCTATCCCGAACAGCCCACTGAGCTAACCGGCATACTTTAATTTTCACTTTAGACGCAGCGTTCAACTTTGAACACAGCGTCTAAAGGGTTAATAGCGCGTGGCAACGCGATCAATGCCGTGCGCTATTAGCCACCGGTCCCGGCCTCTAGAGATCGGGAGCGGACATATGATGTTCCAGTATGTCATGTGTCCTTAAGGGGTTAAAACAATACACATGGGGGGGGGGGGGGGGGGGGATCAGTGTTGTCTGTGGTAGACATGTTTTACAGTCAATAATTTTTAGCTGTGAAAGTGCTGATGTATGTCAAATTTATGACATGACCCAGAGCATATGATAAATCTGCCTGTGCAATACACAGCTAAGAAAAATTACCTGAGCACAGTCACTTTCAAAAGTGTCCGTGATAAGTGCTGTGTGTTGTTGTATTGTATTGTTGACCCTTTGCTGACCCCTATAACTTTTTTATTTTTCCATACATGGGGAAGCGCCATGATCTGTAGTTTTAGCAGTATTCCTTTTGTGTATGTGTGACGTTTTGGAAACTTTTTTTTTTGCCGTGATTTCAGGATATGATGTAACCAGAAAATCTGCAGTTTTGTACTTTGGTATTTTTTCACATTTATGCCGTTCACTGCACAGGATCATTAACATTTTACTTTAACAGTTCTGACATTTCCGCCCGTGGTAATACCAAATATGTTTATATATTTAATTCTTTTACATTTTTTTTTGTACAAAAGAGGGTAATTTATTTATTTACAAAACTTTATAAAACTCAGGGGGTGCTGGGAGATGTGGTTGTGCACCATGTAGAGAGATACATGTTAGGGCAACAATCCCCAACCTATGACTCTCCAGCTGTTGCAAAACTACAACACCCAGCATGTCCTTACTGTCAGGGCATGCTGGGAGGTGTATTTTGTATTTTTTATACCTTAATTTGTAGTGTTGGAAATGTGTACATGTACCAAATGTATTACATAATGCAGGTACAGTACAGACCAAAAGTTTGGAAACACCTTCTCATTCTAAGTATTCTTTATTTTCATGACTATGAAAATTGTAGATTCACATTGAAGGCATCAAAACTATGAATTAACACATGTGGAATTATATATATAACTAAAAAGTGTGAAACAACTGAAAATATGTCATATTCTAGGTTCTTCAAAGTAGCCACCTTTTGCTTTGATTACTGCTTTGCACACTCTCGGCATTCTCTTGTTGAGCTTCAAGAGGTAGTCACCTGAAATGGTTTTCACTTCACAGGTGTGCTGGTGTGGAGGAGGAGGTGTAATGGTGTGGGGGTGCTTTGCTGGTGACACTGTTGGGGATTTATTCAAAATTGAAGGCATACTGAACCAGCATACCACAGCATCTTACAGCAGCATGCTATTCCATCCGGTTTGCGTTTAGTTGGACCATCATTTATTTTTCAACAGGACAATGACTACAAACACACCTCCAGGCCGTGTAAGGGCTATTTGACCAAGAAGGAGAGTGATGGGGTGCTGCGCCAGAATACCTGGCCTCCACAGTCACCGGACCTGAACCCAATCGAGATGGTTTGGGGTGAGCTGGACTGCAGAGTTAAAGCAAAAAGGGCCAACAAGTGCTAAGCATCTCTGGGAACTCTTTCAAGACAGTTGGAAGACCATTTCAGATGACTACCTCTTGAAGCTCAACAAGAGAATGCCAAGCAAGATCTGGAAGACCAAGAAAATCTTCATGGAAGAGTCATCAGAAGAAAACCTCTTCTACATCCTCACCACAAAAATCAGTGTTTGAACTTTGCAAATAAACATATAGACAAGCCTGATGCATTTTGGAAACAAGTTCTGTGGACCGATGAGGTTAAAATTGAACTTTTTGGTTGGAATGAGAAAGAGTACGTTTGGAGAAGAAGGGGAACAGAATTTAATGAAAAGAACCTCTGTCCATCTGTTAAGCATTGGGGGTAGATCAATCATGCTTTGGGGGTTGTATTGCAGCCAGTGGCACAGGGAACATCTCACGAGTAGATGGAAAAATTTCAGCAAATTTTGGATGCTAACTTGATGCCATCTGAAAAAAAAAATGACGTTAAAGAGAGGATGGCTTCTACAAATGGATAATGATCCTAAACACACCTCAAAATCTACGGGGGATTACATCAAGAGGCGTAAACTGAAGGTTTTGCCATGGCCTTCACAATCTCCTGAACTCAACATAATTGAAAATCTATGGATAGACCTTAAAAGAGCAGTGCGTAACAAACAGCCCAGAAATCTCAAAGTACTGGAAGACTTTTTTGAGGAAGAATGGGCAAAGATACCTCAAACAAGAATTGAAAGACTCTTGGCTGGCTACAAAAAGCGTTTACAAGCTGTGATACTTGCCAAAGGGGGCAGTACAAGATAATTGAAAATCTATGGATAGACCTTAACCCCTTAAGGACTCAGCCCATTTTGGCCTTAAGGACTCAGACAATTTAATTTTTACGTTTTCATTTTTTCCTCCTCGCCTTCTAAAAATCATAACTCTTTTATATTTTCATCCACAGACTAGTATGAGGGCTTGTTTTTTGCGCGACCAGTTGTCCTTTGTAATGACATCACTCATTATATCATAAAATGTATGGGGCAACCAAAAAACACTATTTTTGTGGGGAAATTAAAACGAAAAACGCAATTTTGCTAATTTTGAAAGGTTTCGTTTTCACGCTGTACAATTTATGGTAAAAATTATGTGTGTTCTTTATTCTGAGGGTCAATACGATTAAAATGATACCCATTATTACATACTTTTATATTATTGTTGCGCTTAAAAAAAATCACAAACTTTTTAACCAAATTAGTACGTTTATAATCCCTTTATTTTGATGACCTCTAACTTTTTTATTTTTCCGTATAAGCGGCGGTATGGGGGCTCATTTTTTGCGCCATGATCTGTACTTTTTTTTTTAATAGTTCGGACATTAACGCACGCGGCGATACCAAATATGTCTATAAAAAATGTTTTTTACACTTTTTGGGGGTAAAATAGGAAAAAACGGACGTTTTACTTTTTTATTGGGGGAGGGGATTTTTAACTTTTTTTTTACTTTTACTTTTACATTTTTTTTACATTTTTTTTTACACTTATGCGCGGCTGATTCCCACTGTGTATATATATATATATATATATATATATATATATATATATATATACCAAATAGAAGAAATGGAAGACGACACTCCGGTATTGGTGTCCAAAAATAAAGAAAGGTGGTTTATTGATCCCAATACATACAAAATGATGCAACTTTTCGACCTAACGATAAGGTCTTTATCAAGCACAGTGAAATGAGAAACATTCATGTGTTATATAGGGTCACCAATTAAGGACATCATAAGTAGTTAATCTCAGTGAAGGAGGGAGTTACCCTTAAAATAATTTTCAGGGTAACTCCCTCCTTCACTGAGGTTAACTCCTCCTTATGATGTCATCAATTGGTGACCCTATATAACACATGTATGTTTCTCATTTCACTGTGCTTCATAAAGACCTTATTGTTAGGTCGAAACGTTGCATCATTTTGTATGTATTGGGATCAATAAACCACCTTTCTTGATTTTGTACACCAATACCGGAGTGCCGTCTTCCATTTCTTCTATTTGGTACGTTTTTGCCTTGGTCAGGCCTGAGGTCGGGCACCCATCTTTTGCATATATATATATATATATATATATATATATATATATGTTACTTCTTTTTTTACCACTACCCCCCCCCCCCCTAAATGTACTAACCTATTTTTTGTGTTTTTTTCTTCTTCTCATTTCAGATCCGTGTATACAGAGGACTTCTTCAGGTGGACTACATCATTGATTCCTGTTTTTTTTTTTTTTTTTTTTAAATGATTAATGAGGGCTTGTGGGGGAGTGTTTTTTTGGGGGAAAAAAAAGTTTTTAAACTGTGTTGTGTTTTTAAAAATTGTCTTATAGATGGAATCCATTACAAAGCTGGGCTTAGCGTTAGCCCCAATTACAGCCATGGCCGGATCCAGGGAGGGGGGGGGGAAGCAACAGGGCAATTGCCCCCCCCCCCCCGAGGGCCACTATACTCTGTGTAATAATATATAGTATTTCACGTGCCGACATTCCCCTATGTAATTATAGCCTGATAGTGCCCCATCCGAGACTAGACTCTGGATCCGCCACTGATTACAGCTAGTGCCAAACCCCACTTATTTCCCCGGGACCCGCCATACGTGCTGGGAGGAGCTTGTACCAACAGGCCCAGAGCATCAAAAATGGTGCTCCTGGTCCTAGGCGGTAACAGGCTGACATTATTTAGGCTTGGAAGGGCCAGTAACAATGGTTCTCGCACACCCTGGTTATGTTTGGCTGTTGCTGCTTGGTTGGTATCTGGCTGAAAATGAAAATATGGGGAACCCCACACATTTTTGCATAAATAATTAAATAATAATTTAAAAAAAGTATGTGGTTCCCCTACTTTTATTCTCAACCAGAAACCAACCCAACAGCAACAGCCTCATGTTACAAGGGTGGGCGAGGACCATTGTTACTGGTCCTCCCCAGCCTAAATAACACCAGTCTGTTACCGCCTAGGCCCAGGAACACCATATTTGATGCTCGGGGCCTGATAGTAATGGATCTTCCCGCCACCCCTGGGGCGGTGGGTACCGGGGTAATAATTGGGGGGCTAGGGATAGCTGTTTTTGGTGCTAACGCTAAGCCCCAGCTTAGTAATGGATTCCGTCTATAAGACAGCTTCCACCAAGCCTGTAAAGTAAATAATTAAAAAAAAAACACGTTTTAAGAACTCCAAAAACACTCCCTAACAAGCCCTTGTTAACCATTTTATTTATATTAAACATAAAAAAAAAAAACGCTGGTCATTGACCTAATCTGCCAAATCCGAAGTAGTCTACAGGATATATGGATCTGAAATGAGAAGAAAAAAACTAAAAAAATAGTTTAGTACATTTATGGTGCTCTCCCCCTGCGGTGCCTCCAGCTGTTGCTAAACTACAACTCCCATCATGGGAGTTTTAGTTTAGGAACAGGGTGTCTCCAGCTGTTTCTAAACTGTAGTTTAGCAACAGCTGGAAGCACCCTGTTCCAAAGCTACAACTCCCACAGGGGTGTGGAAATTTAATAGAAAACTACTTTTCCACAGTTTAAAACTGAGCAAAATCTACTTGTCCCTCAAGACGATCCACTTGTCCGGACCAATTTTTGCTTTTGCACTCTAATTTTTCCTCCTCACCTTAAAATAGTCATAACTACCTATTATAATGATACCTTTTAATTTTTCAATAACATATTCTCCGAACCAAAAAATAAATAAATAAATAAAAGAAAAAAAAATATATATGTAATCGGTGAAGTAAAATTGAAATAGTAAAAGATAATTTAGCAAATTTGGTAGTTTTCTGTTCTACGCCATTTCTTTTGTGGAAGAGCTAACATGTTGTTTTCATACTTTAGGTCGCCTGATTACAGCAATACCAGATTTGTATAGTTTCCATCATGTTTTACAACTGTAAAAAAAATTCAGAACTTTTTTGAATTTTTTTAATTGCCATTTTCTGACCCCTTTGAAAAATAAATAAATAAAAACAACACATTTTTGGCATACCAGGCTGTCATACCAGGCTGTCAGGCTGACATTAGGTTGACAGTATAGTTCCCCCACATTAGGTGCAGTATAGTTCCCCCACATTAGGTGCAGTATAGTCCCCCACATTAGGTTCAGTATAGTTTCCCCACATTAGGTGCAGTATAGTTTCCCCACATTAGGTGCAGTATAGTTCCCCACATTAGGTGCAGTATAGTTCCCCCACATTAGGTGCAGTATAGTCCCCCACATTAGGTTCAGTATAGTTTCCCCACATTAGGTGCAGTATAGTTTCCCCACATTGGGTGCAGTATAGTTCCCCACATTAGGTGCAGTATAGTTCCCCCTCATTATGTGCAGTATAGTCCCCCACATTAGGTGCAGTATAGTTCCCCACATTATGTGCAGTATAGTTCCCCCACATTAGGTGCAGTATAGTTTCCCCACATTAGGTTGGCAGTATAGTTCATCCTCATTAGGTGCAGTATAGTTCCCCCACATTAGGTGCAGTATAATTCCCCCACATTAGGGGCAGTATAGCTCCCCACGTTAGGTGCAGTATAGCTCCCCACATTAGGTGCAGTATAGCTCCCCACATTAGGAGCAGTACAGTTCCCCACATTATGTGCAGTATAGTTCCCCACATTATGTGCAGTATAGTTCCCCCACATTAGGTGCAGTATAGCTCCCCACATTAGGTGCAGTATAGTTCCCCACTTTAGGTGCAGTACTTCAGTATTCCGACCACCGTGACCCCGGAGCGGTGGTCGGAATACTGAAGATGACGTGCTGCTGGTCACTTACCATTCGCGCGGGTCCTCCTCACCGCTCCGCTCGGCTCTGTCACTATGGGCGCATAGTGACATCCCTGTGTGCGCAACCTCCTGGCGGCCGCAGAGAGGTAACCGGGGCATCCTTGTGTCCCAAAAAGATTTTTCGACGCAGCCACATCTCAAAGCGGCCCCAGATCCGGCGGCACACCAGGAAATTTCCCGGTATCCCGGTAGTCCAGTCCGGGCCTGTTGTCAGGTCCGGCCCTGCTTGCCCGAATCAGGACTAAGGGCCACAAAAATTCACCTGCCCGGTGCCCGGAACTTCATGTCCCAGGCGTCGAGCCATAGAAATTCCTCATCCCTGTCCCATAATGGGAGTAGTAGTTTAGCAACAGCTGGAGGCACCCTGTTAAAAAACTACAAAAATAAAATTCAAGCTGCTCCCCGGCTACATGCCCACATCTACCACCCGCCCCCTAGCTGTTGCAAGACTACAACTCCCAGCATGCCCCTACTGTGAGGACATGCTGGGAGTTGTAGTTTCAACAGCTAGCAGGCGGGTGGTAGATGTGGGCGAGTGGCCGGGGAGCGGAGCCGGCTGGTTCACAGAAATATGAAATTACGGTGCTGTAGTTTCATATTCCCAGCCACTCGCACGCATCTACCACCCGTCACCTCTAGCTATTTCAACTACAACTCCCAGCATGTCCTCACTGAAAGGGCATGCTGGGGGTTGTAGTTGCAAAAGCTAGCGGGCAAGTGGTAGATGCTCTCCACAGACATTTTTGTAAGCCAGGTCAGACCTGGCAGTGATTTAGGAATTTTTGGGGTGGTGTACGACTTTTCTTTTGCGACTTTCCCCAAAAAGTCGCAATTATAAATTCCAGACCTCTGCACACCTTAACACAGATTTGACTGTGAACAGTAATTTCTAAGCAATCTGTGGTACAGTGAAAAATTGCAAAAAAGTCACTCAGAAGGAGGATGCAACTTTTTTGCATCTTTCAGCTAAAGCTTTTAATAAATCCCCCCCATAGTTTTTACATTTTAAAGTCTAACTTTTTTTTTTCAAAATAAGTACGCTTGCGCTGTGTGCTAAGTACCAGCCTGCAGCACACTACATTCACAGTGTATGTCCTTAAGGGGTTAAAGGGGTTTTCTAATACTATTTTAAAATAAATTATAGCCTCCTATGGTAATAAATAACAAAATATTCAATACTCACCTGTCAGGACATGCTGGAAGTTATAGTTTTGCAACAGCTGGAGGCTCACTGATTGTGAAACTCTGAGCTATTTAATATAACAACTTGTCATTAGATGTGAATGTGGTGCACCGCTGCTTCTCTATTTCAACATATGAGTCTCGGGACTACAGTTATTACCTGACCGGTGGGAGACAATGTCCACCTTGGTGGTGCGTATCAGTCCAAATAGTGTAATAGCCAATACATAGAAATGAACTCGCACTCACTGATTCTATTGCAACTGTGCCGATCTTTATTGTGTCCCAAACATCAACATGATATCGGACAGGTACAAACGAAACCGGGCAGTAGCAGGCGGGGGTAGCGTTCAAGGGCCTTGAACCCCACCTGCTACAGCCCAGGTTCGTTTGTACCTGTCCGATGTCATGTTGATGTTTGGGACACAATAAAGATTGTCACAGTTGCAATAGAATCGGTGAGTGCGTTCACGCACTACTCCTCTGTTCATGACACTTACCAACGGCTGCACTACTTGCTGATCCACTCCTCTTTATTGCCGGCTCTACGTTCTGCAGGTATTGAAATGATCACTGTCTCAGATCATGCACCTATCTCTCTGACTCTGTCTCTTTCACCTGTCTCTTTTTCCTCTCCTTCTTGGAGACTGAATGAAAGGATCCTTGAGCATCCCCTGGCGCTAGCCGACTTAAAGAAACATCTAGATATGTATTTTTCTGTCAACAAGGACTCGGGCCCTTCACCTCCCATGATTTGGGAGGCCCATAAGGCTTACATAAAGGGAATCCTAATCTCCTGGGGTACGACATTAAAAAAGGAATCCAGAAAGACCATTGACGACCTCTTGACTAAAATTTCCGCCTTAGAGAGGACCCACAAACGTTCACGACTACTAGAGACTTTGAAAGAGCTCAAATCTTCACGGGAGCAATTGCTCACCACTTACAGGAAAGGTCCTCCAAGGCTTATTTACACTACAGACAAAGAATATATGCACATTGGGATAAGGGGGCAGGCTCATGACATCCCTTCTTAAAAAAGCCAGAGAAAAGCAACACATACATGAGATCAGAGATGGCAATGGCACCTGTTTCACATCCACTCAAGACATAGCCCAACTATTTTGTACCTTTTACTCTAGTCTTTATAACCTTCATTCTGATTCTGAAAGGGGGGATGGCCCACCCGTGGATACCCTACGAGATAGCTTCCTGGATGGTCTTGCTCTGCAGTCCCTGGAGCCCTCCATGATGCAGTCTTTGCTGGCCCCTATATCTCCCGAGGAGGTCTGCAGAGTGGTGTCATCCTTCCCGCCTGGGAAGAGTCCTGGCCCAGATGAGCTTCCGCTAACATACTACAAGACATTTTTGGAGACCCTTCTTCCACATCTCACAGACTCCTGCTCCTCACTAATGCAGGGCTCCCCACTTCCTGCACAGGCTCTAGAAGCACATATTACACTTATAGCTAATGAAGGGAAACCCCCGTCTGAGTGCGGAAGCTATAGGCCCATGTCGCTACTGAATTTGGATTTAAAGATTTGGGCCAAACTTCTTTCCAACAGGATCAAGAGGTTTCTCCTTCATCTAATTGCCATGGAGCAATCAGGCTTTGTGCCAGGTAGAGAGGGCAGAGCCAATACATTTCGGCATCTAGCCTCCATCCATAGAGTTCACCAGACCAGACCACATTCTCGGTGTTGATGCCGAGAAGGCCTTCGATAGAGTCAAGTGGTCATTTATAAAGGAGAGGTCCTCCAGAAATTTGGTTTCCCGGCTCAGTTCATTGACGCAATTTTCTCCCTGTACACCCGTCCTTACGCTTCACTTTTGGTTAACAACTCCATCTCCCCCTCATTCCACATCACAAATGGCACCAGGCAGGGCTGCCCGCTCTCTTCCACCCTTTTTGAACTGGTAGTGGAAACCCTACTCCAGGGGGTGCGACAACATCCTTCAATTCGAGGGATTCACACCCCATCTGGTGAGCTGAAGGTTTTGGCTTTTGCGGATGATTTACTCTTCCTTCTCACCAAACCCGAGTCGGATTTGCCCTGCCTGTTGTCACTGTTTGAAGAGTTTGGCCTTCTCTCCAACTTTAAAGTCTCCAAGTCGGAGTTGCTTAACATCCCTATTCCCGCAAACTGTATCACAAAATTATCCCGTCTGTCCCCTTTTCCATGGGCGAAGACCTCGTTAAACTACCTAGAGGTACATATTACTAAATCTATCCCATCCCTAAATGCAGCTAACTTTCAGACACTGCTTACTAACGTACAACTTCTTCTCAAGGACTATGATAACCCTCTGATTTCATGGATTGGGAGGCGCAACGTCTTACAGACGTATGTGGTCCCTAGAATATTTTATAAGCTTCAAATGCTTCCTATTGCCCTGCCCCCGTCCTTCTTTTCCTCAATACGTAGGCTGTTCTCTTTATATCTATGGCGCCAGTGGCGTAGCGTGGGTTGATAGCACCCGGTGCAAGACAAGTAATTTGCCCCCCTAACCCGTGGATTATAGCACTCGCGTCTCTTCCACTAGATTGGTTAAAGAAACCCTTACCCCCTAAGCACATGTATGTACATGTATTGCTCCCCCCCACAATATTAGGCAGCTCCCCCCACATTTGTAGGCAGCTCCCCCCCACATTAGGTCAGCAGTTCCCCCACAATAGTAGGCAGCTTCCCCCCACCCCACAGACAAACAGCTTCCAGCCATAGACAGTGTATGGCTGGAGGCTGTATGTCTGTACTTCTGCCCCACAGTGATCCGGTCACCGCTCCTCCGGCCCGGGGTCACATCTACTGCTATGGCCTATGGTCCATAGCAGTAGGTGCCGGGACCGGGGGAGCAGTGACCGGAACACTGAAGAAGATGACGCGCCACTGGTCACTTACCAGGCCAGCGCGCATCCTCCTGCGATGATCCTGCGGTCCTCCTGCGTCTCTATGGTTGTATGCACAGGACGTCAGTGACGTCCTGTGCATACAACCATAGAGGCAGAGAAGCGAAGGACCGAAGGAGGACGCGCGCTGGCCGGGGAATGGTGAGTGACAGGCGGACATCCTTTTGTCCCGAAAAGATTTTTCGGGACAGAGGAATGTCCGGGACAGGAATACTTCTTTTTATGTGCCCCGGCCGGTTCCCGTGTGTGGCTGCAGGCAGGGGCCGGCCAGAGCATATAAAAACTAATACTGTATACTAAAAACCAGGGGGCCTCAAGCTGTTGTGGTTTGCACACTCATCCCCATCATCACAAGCAACATCTCACGACCCCAGTCAAGAGTTGGTGGGTTCCTCAGACACAACCCTCAGTTGGCATGGCCCGGGAGCAGTCCCCGTAATCCCATTGCCTTTGTCCTATGCTGTTCCCTCTACCAAAGAAGTATCTCATGCTTTGGGTTCAGCTCCACTATTTACTGAGGACGATCCAATAGAGGACAGTCAGCAGCTAATGCCCAGCCAAGAATGTGAGGAGACATGCATCGCTTGCTCCGCAAGATGGGCAAGTAGTGATGCGGAGACTGACGTGGGAGGCGGTGTTTCAATTGTTCAGGGTCCTGAGGCAGACACTGTTGTGGAACACGAGGAGGACATCAGTGACGTGCACACATCTTTTGATGATGATGAAGCCGATCGCAGTTGGGCGCTGGGTACAGAAACCGGGGCTTCATCATCATCAGGAGAAGAGATTTGCTCTTTGTCTATGAGGCAGCAAGGCGGTAGCATGGTTGGCAATCAGCGTGGTGGTGGCAGTAGTGGAAATTCAGGAGCCAAACGTGCCAGGGGGAGACCACCTGCTTCGCGGCAAGCTACCATTCAGGGAGGTAATGGAACAGGGGTTCCTGGAGACGGTGCCAATAGCAGTGAAATAGTGCGGACTGCGGGTGGGAAAATCAGCTACTCTGCGGTGTGGTTGTTCTTCATAAAGAATCCGGAGGACCTTAGCGTAGTCACATGCAAAATCTGTCGGCAGAAAGTGAAGCGTGGCCAGGGTCCCAATCTCGGCACCACGGCCCTGCGTCAACACATGATTCGCCACCATAAAGCTGCCTGGGATAACCGTGGCTCCGAGGTAGTGGTCCAGCCTGCCGCATCACCCAGTGGCCATCCGCTTCCTCTGTCATCCAGCCAAGGCTCCACCACCTCAGCCGAAGGGAGCATTGTGTCAAACCCTCCTTCTTGCGCTCCTGCTTCTTCCGCTCGTAGTCAGCCATTCCGCCAACAATCCATCGGCGAAGCCATGTCCAAGAGACAACAGTATGCACCCACTCATCCAACGGCGCAGAAGTTGAATGTGCTCCTGTCCAAGTTGCTAGTGTTGCAGTCCCTCCCTTTCCAACTGGTGGACTCTGCAGCTTTCAGGGAACTGATGGCTTGTGCCGAGCCGAGGTGGAGAGTCCCAAGCCGTCATTTCTTTGCGAAGAAGGCAGTACCAGCCCTGCATAAGTTTGTACAAGAGAAGGTGGGCCAGTCCTTGAGCCTGTCGGTGTGTTCAAAAGTGCACGGCAGCGCCGACGTGTGGAGCTGTAACTACGGGCAGGGACAATACATGTCTTTTATGGCCCACTGGGTAAATGATGTTCCTACACAGCCACAACAGCAACTTGGACAGGTCACACCGCTTCCTTCTCCACGCTCTGGCTCCCAGGCAGTTGGTCCTTTTACAGTGTGCGCCTCCTCCTCCTCCCCCATGTCGTCTGCCTCCACTGCACGTCCAAATCTCGGTGGCCCTTCATTGTACCACGTATGTAGGGCACAGCGGTGTCAAGCCGTCCTTCACATGGTTTGCCTTGGCGAACGGAGTCACACAGGGGAGGAACTGCTAAAGTTCATTAGGGAAGAAATCCGATTATGGCTTACTCCACGAAATCTGGAAATGGGAACCATGGTGACTGACAATGGGAAGAACATTGTGGTCGTGCTGCGACAAGGAAGTGTGAACCATTCACCCTGCATGGCACACATGTTGAATCTGGTTGTCAAGAAGTTCATCAAGTCTTCACCCCATTTGCAAGACGTCCTGACAATGGCAAGGAAACTGTGCATGCACTTCAGCCACTCGTACACCGCCAAGCACACTTTGCTTGAGCTGCAGCGTCAGAACGGTATCCCACAACATAGTCTCATTTGTGACGTTGCCACACGGCATTCCACCCTCCACATGTTGGACAGACTATACGAACAAAGAAAAGCCATCACGGATTTTTGATGATACAAGCAGATAGGATTACTCCCATGTGTAACTTCAATGTGAACAAGTGGTAGCTCATACGTGACACCTGCCGTTTGCTGAGGCCCTTTGAGGAAGCCACATTTTTGGTTAGTCGCTCGAATTACGCCATGAACGACGTAATTCCACTCCTACATTTACTCCAAAAAATGATTGAAAACATGGCTGGTCACGGCAATGGAGTGTTGCGCCTACATCAGAAGGCTACATGAGTCTTGTGGGGGATGAACTGGAGGAGGATGATGAGGGGCAGAGCGGAGCACAGTTTACGGTGGATGCGATGGCCGGTGTTTCTGGTCATTGGACAGGAGAGGAGGAGCAGGAGCAGCCAGAGGAGCTGGAGGGTTATTACAAGGGAGGCGAGACAGAGGACCCAGACACACCGTGGCAGTATGCAGTGGAGATGGAGGCAGGTAGTCCCAGCGAGTCACTGTCACAAATGGCATGATGCATGCTGAGTTGCTTGCGTAGTGACCCCCGAATTGTCAAAATTCGTCAGCGCGATGACTTCTGGATCTCCACCTTATTAGACACTCGCTACCGGCCCAGAATGGGGGCCTTTTTTACACCCACTGAGAGGGAGGACAAACTGACATACTTCAGGGAGCTTCTACGTAGTCGGTTGGCCAATGCCTATCTGCCACATGGTCCATCCACTCGCAAGTCTGACTCGGGGGGCCCTCTGCGCTCACCTTCCACTGCCACGGCTGCTGGGGAGGGGAGGGGTGGCAGGAGCAGTACCAGTTCAATCAGCAGCAGCCTGAGTCTACAGTCGCTGATGAGTAGCTTCCTTCAGCCGCATAGTGAAGCTACTCATCAGCAGCAGGTGGACATGGAGCAGGACCTGAACCAGCAGGTGGTGGCTTACCTCGACATGACCCTGCCAACAACCGTTGAAGATCTGCTGGACTTCTGGGCAGCCAAACTCGATTTATGGCCGCAACTAGCCTGGAAAAGCTGTCCTGTCTGGCCAGTAGTGTGCCATCAGAGCGGGTGTTTAGTGCGGCCAGGGCCATAGTCACCCCAAGGCGAACTCGTCTGTCCACTAAAAATGTGGAGAGACTGACGTTTGTCAAGATGAATCAGGGATGGATCAGCCAGGATTTCCAGCCACCAATGACAGATGGGTCTGAGTAGATTGACCATGCTCCTACAACAAAATTTTCTCTATTGTGGTTGGTTATAAAACCTTCTGGGGCAGACCTGGGCATTGTACGGCCCGCTTGCCACATACGGCCCTTTGATTGGCTCTGACTGGCCCGCGCTGATTGGGGGACAACTATGCTGCCTAATCTGGGGGACAACTATGCTCCTAATCTGGGGGACATCTATGCTGCCTAATCTGGGGGACATCTATGCTGCCTAATCTGGGTGACATCTATGCTGCCTAATCTGGGGGACAACTATGCTCCTTATCTGGGGGACAAGTATGCTCCTAATCTGGGGGACATCTATGATGCCTAATCTGGGGGACAAGTATGCTCCTAATCTGGGGGACATTTATGCTGCCTAATCTGGGGGACATCTATGCTGCCTAATCTGGGGGACAACTATGCTCCTAATCTGGGGTACATCTATGCTGCCTAATCTGGGGGACAAGTATGCTCCTAATCTGGGGGACATCTATGATGCCTACTCTGGGGGACAAATATGCTCCTAATCTGGGGGACATCTATGCTGCCTAATCTGGGGGACATCTATGCTGCCTAATCTGGGTGACATCTATGCTGCCTAATCTGGGGGACTTCTATGCTGCCTAATCTGGGTGACATCTATGCTGCCTAATCTGGGGGACATCTATGCTGCCTAATCTGGGGGACAAGTATGCTCCTAATCTGGGGGACAACTAAACTCCTAATCTAGTGGACATCTATGCTGCCTAATCTGGGTGACATCTATGCTGCCTATTCTGGGGGACATCTATGCTGCCTAATCTGGGGGACAAGTATGCTCCTAATCTAGGGGACATCTATGCTGCCTACTCTGGGGGACAAGTATGCTCCTAATCTGGGTGACATCTATGATGCCTAATCTGGGGGACAACTATGCTCCTAATCTGGGGGACAACTAAACTCCTAATCTGGTGGACATCTATGCTGCCTAATCTGGGGGACATCTATGCTGCCTAATCTGGGGGACATCTATGCTGCCTCATCTGGGGGACATCTATGCTGCCTCATCTGGGGGACAAGTATGCTCCTAATCTGGGGGACAACTAAGCTCCTAATCTGGGGGACATCTATGATGCCTAATCTGGGGGACAAGTATGCTCCTAATCTGGGGGACATTTATGCTGCCTAATCTGGGGGACATCTATGCTGCCTAATCTGGGGAACAACTATGCTCCTAATCTGGGGTACATCTATGCTGCCTAATCTGGGGGACAAGTATGCTCCTAATCTGGGGGACATCTGTGCTGCCTACTCTGGGGGACAAGTATGCTCCTAATCTGGGTGACATCTATTCTGCCTACTCTGGGGGACAAGTATGCTCCTAATCTGGGGGACATCTATGCTGCCTAATCTGGGGGACATCTATGCTGCCTAATCTGGGGGACAAGTATGCTCCTAATCTGGGGGACATCTATGCTGCTTACTCTGGGGGACAAGCATGCTCCCAATCTGGGGGACATCTATGCTGCCTAATCTGGGTGACATCTATGCTGCCTAATCTGGGGGACAACTATGCTCCTAATCTGGGGGACATCTATGATGCCTACTCTGGGGGACAAGTATGCTCCTAATCTGGGGGACATCTATGCTGCCTAATCTGGGTGACATCTATGCTGCCTAATCTGGGGGACAAGTATGCTCCTAATCTGGGGGACATCTATGCTGCCTAATCTGGGGGACAAATATGCTCATAATCTGGGGGACAACTAATCTCCTAATCTGGTGAACATCTATGCTGCCTAATCTGGGGGACATCTATGCTGCTTAATCTGGGTGACATCTATGCTGCCTAATCTGGGGGACATCTATGCTGCCTAATCTGGGGGACAAGTATGCTCCTAATCTGGGGGACATCTATGCTGCCTAATCTGGGGGACAACTATGCTCCTAATATGGGGAAAATTGATGCTTCTGGCCTTGGGCCTATAATTTTTTGAAGTTCAGCAGTAGCTAAATACATGCTTAATGCAAATGTCAACATTGATCTTTAAATGTAAGGGGAAATGAAACCTTCTTGGGTACAGCGAATGACTGCTCCAGACTCATTCTGTGTCTTTCACAAACTGCTTGCCTCCCTGGTGCCTCAGGCCTTGGGCCTATAATTTTTTGAAGTTTAGCAGTAGCTAAATACATGCTTAATGCAAATGTAAACATTGATCTTTAAATGTAAGGGGTTATAAAAACCTCTTGGGTACTGCAAATGCATGCTCCAGACTCATTCTGTGTCTTTCAGGAACTACTTGCCTCCCTGGTGCCTCTGGCCTTGGGCCTTACATTTTTGTATGTTTAGCAGTAGCTAAATACATGCTTAATGCAAATTTCAACAATGATCGTTAAATTCTTGGCGCTCTGCCAGGGCCTTCTCCTACCCCACCTGGGCCGATCCGAGGACCTCACTAACCAACTCACTAACTAATCCAATCGCTTATAGCGACGGGCGGTGTGTACAAAAGGCAGGGACTTAATCAACACCAGCTTATGACCCTCACTTACTGGTAATTCCTTGTTTTAAGGTTAAATAATTGCAATGCCAGATCCCTATCACGAACTGGTTTCAGCGTGCAACACGCACCTGTCCTTGAAAGATAGAGACACGCTAATCCGTTCAGTGGAGCGCTAGTGCGGCCCAGGACATCTGAGGCCATAACACACCTGTTATTGCTCGATCTCGCAATTGATGGGGCAAGGTAAGGGATTATTAAAGCCTCTTGGGTACTGCTGAGGCCTACTTCTGACTGCTCCTGGTGCAAAGTATGGGATAATTAAACACTCTTGGGTAGAGTTATTGTTAAATTTACTGATAATTTTATCAGTAATAAAATTGAATTTTGCAGAATGCTAACCGTTACACAACGGAACACTTGTTGCGTGTGATTTTTTAATGAAAAAAAAAAATAGATGGAGAGGGATTAACTCTGCTTAATCATTTTTGGCGATTAGAATCCTTTTGTCATCTGATTTTTTGGAGACAGATGCGCTTACACACGTAATCATTTTTTTAACCAAATTTCAAACATTGTGTGGTTTATTATTTTTGAGAAGAATGTCTTTTGGTGGTCCACCATTCTGCATTATAGAGTCTTCTGAACTGCTGTATATGCGCTTGTTTTTAAAAAACAGGTATTTTGTCAGACAATTTCAATAAAATTTTGCGTTTTTTTGGGGTGGATTGTGAAGCCAGGGTGTGTATTCGTGCATCAGCCAACTCCAGGCTGTGTCTTTCAGGCAATCTATGGGTTCCTGATGCCGCAGAGGAGGGGCCTGGGTCTGGGAATTAAACATTTTTGGATTGCGGGTGCTACCAAAAAAGATGGACACACCCTAATCCGTTCAGTGGAGTGCGCCTGCGGCCCCGGACATCTGAGGGCATAACACACCTGTTATTGCTCGATCTCAGGAGAAGGGGGGTTCATCATCAGGAGAAGAGAGTTGCAGGTTGCCCTTGAGTCAGTAAGGCGGTAGCACGGTTGGCAGTCAGCGTTGTGTGGCAGTAGTGGAAATTCTGGAGCCAAACGTGCCCGGGGGAGACCACCTGCTTCGTGGCAGCTTACCTTTCCGGGAGTTAGCGGGTTACCAGCACCGGTCGATGAAAGATAGAGACACACTAATCCGTTCAGTGGAGCGCGCCTGCGGCCCTGGAAGTCTAAGGGCATAACACACCTGGTATTGCTCGATCTCGCAATTGATCGTGCAAAGGTAGGGGGTTATTAAAGCCTCTTGGGGCCTACTCCTGACTGCTCCTGGTGTAATGTATGGGGTAATTAAACACTCTTGGGTAGAGTTTTTTTATTTTTATTTACTGATAATTTTATCGGTAATAAAATAGAATCTTCCAGAATGCTAATCGTTACACAACGGAACGCATGGGGCCTGGGTCTGCTAATTTCAAATTTTTGGATAGCGGGTGCTACCAATGAGAAATCTCTGTCAAAAATTTCATATATTGTGTTGTTTTTTTGGGGGGGATTGTGAAGCCCTGGTGTGTAGTTTACTAGTGCATCAGCCAACTCCACACTGTGCCATTCAACCACTAAATGGTCTCCTCTTGCTGCCAACATGTCCACGCTATGTCATTCAGTCACTATATGGTCTCCTGACACTGATGCCACCACCAGTGATTTTAAGAGCGATGCCGGTAATCTGCATGCTATTCTGAATAACAATATTATTTTACTACCCCAGCACACTCCATATGCGTTTTAGGACACAGCAAAGTGTTCTATACCCCTATAGAGGCTGTATGTATGCTAGAAATAGCCTTTTTTTAAATCGATTCACCGCAAATAAATTCAGATCGAAACAAACTTTTAGGGAAAATTCGGCGAATCGGCCGAATCAAATTTTTGAAAAGTTCGCTCATCTCTAGATGAAACTATACCTAAAATGTCTTTTAACCTTAAAAAACATTACCAAAATGTATTAAAAAAAAAACATCTTAGCAGTTTAGGGCACTATACCTTATACACCCTGTTCCAAATTATTATACAAATTATATTTTTCTTATTTACCTAAATAATTGATGTAAATAACAGTCAGCATAATTCTCATGTTATCAACTATTATGAGTACAATGCAAATTTTATTGAATAAACCTCCTAATGATAACAGTATTTTTTTTAAACATAAAAAACTAATTATTATGCACATTGGCCGACATTTATCATTGTAGGTGTAAATGAAGCATTTTTATTACACTTTTTTTTTTTGTGTGCTGGTAATGTGTAGGTGCACCAAATGTATTAAATGGTCGCAGGGCATTTCATAAATTTTGTGCAGGTAAACATTTTCAGAAATTTTACTCTTCACATACACCATAGAGCTAAGCTAAGTCTGGGCTGGTGTACTTTTCACAAAAAGGCGCAGTTCATAAAACCCTTTCATATAATGTGTATTGCCAAAATCAGCAAAAAAGCAAAAGGCGCAAAAAAGGTGCAATAAACCCTGCTTGTGCTTTTTTGCACCTTTTCTAGACACAAAAAACTGTCTAAAGACAATGATAAATGTCAGCCAGTAAGTGCCAAAACACTTTATAAAGAACTGAAAATTGTCATTTGTTGTGTTTGCAGCATATTTACTGAAATCAAAAGTCATTTCAATGAAAAAATTAATTAAAAAAATCTCATAGAAATGCAATATACACCAATAGTGTCAACAAAAACTAGTATCACAGTGAGACACTAAAATATAACTTTTATTAAATTCCACTAAAAACATAGAACAAGAAATAGATTCACTAGCCAAATCATGTGGTTAACCACCACCAAAATTATAGTTTAAAATGATCAATTCTAGCACTGGTCTGATGCAGTGTGCTTGTGTGAGCAATTTATGCTTGACAAATGTGCTGCACCAATCTGGAGATTTATGTATCAATCGTGTCCAAGAAATAATCACTAAAGGATAGATGGGGGGGGGGGGGGGTAGGGTAGGTAGTGAGGGGGGGGGGGGAGGACCTAGGAGAGCAATAGGCCTATGGATGTGTGGCCACTACCTGCTGTCCCTTATAGTAGGGTCCCTGATTCTACCCCTATGCCTTGGTGGAGTTGAACGTCCTTAAAAGGTTGGCCCCACTCTGGAAACTACCCCTCACTCTGCTATAATCTCCCTGGCTATATCACATATATGAGGCTCACTATCTCACTAGAAGATACTGCCTATCTATATGCGGATAGGAGAAGGTAAGGCAGACCTACGGTCATATACTGTAGATAAACGGTGCCCCCTCGGGCCAGAAAAGCATCCCCAAATGGTGTCCCTACACAGGTGGATGTAATCAACTTTCATAGATGCAATCAAGGATAAACTAACATGGATCTGTCTGTATCAGTTATACTCCTTAGATGGAAAAAATAATGCAGATATAGATGCACCTTGTTAACCAACATATGCATGCATGAATTTCAAGACGTTAACCTATACGCAGATATAGTGGTGAGTATACAGGCATTGTCCTGTATAAACTGTTAATACTTATCTGGACCCAGAGCACAACAGGTAAGTAACTCAAAAACATCCCAATGCGTTTCTTGCCCCAATCATCAGGGGACAATGGGGGGCAGATAATGGCATCATGATGTATGACTGATGTGAAGATGGCTGGTGGAGATAGATATGGTGCTGCCTGATGGTACCGTTGCGATGTCTCCAATGAGAAAATGCCCCCTTTATATTCACTTCCCTGGTCAGTCCTAGCCTATCCCTCAGGAGATTCCTATATGAGTGGCAACCAATCACTCCAATCAAATGGCTAAATGAAAAGCTGAGCTGGTATGACTCACCTGAGGGAGATGTTGAGAATGACATCCAGGATCCCCGTCTAATTGCAAAGGCAGCTGTGTGCCGATCCGTGACTGTCAGCGTGCCTCAGATGATTGACAGAGCAATCACGTGTAGAAATCACATGACTGCTGTTCGGGGCCAGGTACTCTGTGTCTATACAAGCATTGCCAGTGCATTCGAAACATGGGACTTCATAAAATACACGTCTCCCTGTAGCGCTACGCGCCTGCGCAGCCTTTACTAGTTGTAATAAAGAAATAGATGCTGCAATCTGGCAGTGAATGTCAGTTGTATCAGTGTAATTTCTGTTCTCAATAAAGTATATAATCACAGATTACAAAAAAAGGTAAATATGTATGTAACCATCCAAGTTTATAAAACACGTCAGTTTTAATGGCACAGTACCCGATTTTGGAGGGGCGATGTATATGACATAGAGAAACAGAATCTAATCATCTTGAATTCCATCGGGAGCCATTGTTATTCGGATGATGTTGATAATAAGCAGGGAGATCGGGAAAAACATTACCGTTCCCCAACCAATGGCATTTTTATAAAAATAAAGTTCAGGGGAAAAGATCGCAGCAGGGATTCTAGTGACTGGACTGGCAGCCATAAACCCAACATCTATATGTATGAAGAGGATAATGGAGAAATCACAAAACCCAAATAATGGAGCACTAGTGTAAATAGTGAGGATTTCTAATATTCAATTTAGAAAAAAGAAACTAACCCATGCGGACAATAGTGAAAATCAATGTCCTCGTTGAATATACGGTCTCTGACTACTGTCAGTCAGAACGGTAAAGTGAAAAGAGCACTCTTACGTGCTAATATCATGGGCTGGATAATTGATCCTACCAGGACTAAGATTTACGTATGGGACAATCTGATTATGTCCCAACGATGGGTCCCTTCCATGGAGTCTTGATTCATAATTGTGAGTGGTTAAATAAAACAGGCAAACGAGAGAACCTTATTCAAGCCTGAAGGAGTGGTGGATTTGAATCTGTAAATCCAATGGGTTTCTTTCTGAAGTAGTAGTCTGTCAAAGTCGCCCCCACGTGGTAACAGGCGCAATACTTCCAGGATAGAGAATTTCAAAAGCAGTAGATAAAGGGGGCAACCTTGTCATAATGGATCACAATAAGTATAGGAAAATGTGTCTTGATATTTTATCTTCTAGGGACAATTACACCATCCTCATCTCTGACCCATCATCCCATTTTCTAGCCGAATTGAGGACTCTATTGAAAGACGCCAAAAGTAACCAGTTAATTGATGAAAAATAATTCAGTTATCTATATCCGAGGTATCCTCAATTACCAACATTCTATTGTCTTCCTAAGATACACAAAGGGGTTAACCCCTTAAAAGTTCTTCCAATAGTTTCTGGCAATGGATCGCTAACTGAAGCCATAGGTTTATGTAGATAGGATTCTTAGAAGCTTGGTTACAGCTTTGCCGTCATACATCAGGGACACCATGGACTTCTTGAAATGTGTCAAGTACAGTCAGGTGGATGTTTCAGTGTTACTAATCAGCATTGATGTAGAAGCTTTTTACAGCTCCCTTTTTCATAACAAGGGTCTGGCTGCCGTTGAGTTCTTTTTATCAACTAGGGGAAACTTTTTATGGCCCACAATGAATTTGTCATCAACTTAGTCAGATACATCTTGACTCATAACATCTTAACCTTTGATGGGAGGATATACCATCAGCTCAGGCGGACCGCTATGAGGAGCCCTTGTGCCCCCAACATACGCAAATCTCCTCCTGGGCTGGTGGGAGGACACTGTGGTCTTCCCACCAGAAGACAACTTTTGGACCTCCCACATTATGATGTGGGCAAGGTACATCGAAAACATTTTTGTACTATGGTCTGGTTCAAAAGATGATTTTTTCTTGTTCATGGAGTTCCTTAACTCCAATGATTTGGGTCTAAGATTTACCCATGAAATTGACCTGCACTCACTTCCATTCCTAGACGTCATAGTCCGGAAGGAGGACAGTGGTCTTTTATCTACATCCCTGTACCGTAAGTCCACGGCTACTAACAGCTTACTACATTGCTCCTCCTTTCACCCTCTAGCATCATGAAAGAGGATTCGTAAAGGCCAATATCTCAGGGTCTGTAAGAACTGTTCCATGGACCCTGAATTTTATCAAGAGGTCAAAAAACTGCCTGATCGTTTTCAGTAGCGAGGGTACCCTGATGCTGTTCTAACTTCAGCTTTCAAACAAGCACAGGGTCAGTCTTGTGACAACTTGCTGGTACCACAAATACGTGAACAGAAGGATTCTGTCACTCGGATTATTGCCACCTATGATTACCCTTCAGCCCCCATTTCTGACATCTTGCAGGAACACTGGTCAATTCTTCAAGTGGACCCACTCCTGGATAGGGTTTTATCTTCTTGGCCTTTAATCACATGTCCAAAGGCCGCAGTCTTCAAGACCGTCTGGTACACAGCCACTATACTCGCCCTATTCCATCAGGGTCATGGTTTCAACAATGTATCTGTGGAAATTTTTCATGTAGTGGCTGTCGTGCTTCCCCTTTTATGATGCAAACTAAATCAGTTTGTCTACCGGAGCCCCCTAGTTAGTGCCCCCAGGTAGGTCATGCCTCCAGTAAATGCTCCCAGTAGGTAGTGACCCCATTGGATAGTGGCTGCCCCTGGCTGCCCCTTTGTTGATTTTAGAGGGCCTGCAGCCTGTCCCAGTCTCTAAGTGAGTCGGAGCATGGGGGAGGGTATAGATAGATATGAGATATTTGGATGGATAGATATGAGATAGATAGATATTCAAGAAGAAAGGCTGCTGCAGCACACAAATATTGGGAATCAAGTAGTTTTATTCCAAGCCTTGGAATAAAACTACTTGATTCACCGCATTTGTGTGATGCAGCAGCCTTTCTTCTTAAATACTTGGAAGCTCCTGACCTTAGCTATATTGCCGCTTGCCCCAATTGTCTACCTCTACTGATGTGCTGCTCTACCTGGACTTTTAGATAGATAGATAGATAGATAGAAGAAAAAACCAAGCAGCACTCCGGTTTATGTGAACAAAAACTAATGCAGTTTATTCACCCATGTCAGTGACATTTCGGCTACCCACTTGTAGCCTTGAGAAAGGCTACAAGCGTGTAGCCGAAACGTCGCTGACATGGTTGAATAACCTGCATTAATTTTTGCTGCTTGGATCTTTTTTTGTTTTTTGGTTTCTTGTCCAATAGATAGATAGGAGATAGATAGATAGACAGATAGGAGATAGATAGATAGATATGAGATTAGATAGATAAAGTGTTTCCCAACAGAGTGCCTCCAGCTGTTGCAAAACTATAACTCACAGCATGTCCAGACAGCCAAGGCATGCTGGAGGCACCCTGGTCAGGAAACATTAAGAAATTGCCCATTTAATTCCCACTGACCACCCAAACCACAATTTCCCCCTCAACCTTTTCCTCCTGAAAAAATACCAGTTGTATGGGTGGCGGCAGCGGTGGGCAGGGGAAGTCTTCCTGTTCCCCTTCGGTGGGGGCGGGTGTTGTAGTCCGCAGTGGAGCAGGAAGCAAAGCACCTGCCTGCTCCAATAGGGCTGCAGCCTGCATGCAAAGCAGCGTGAGGGTGGGGGGGGGGGGACATTCCTCTTCTCTCCTCCCAGAGAGGCATTGCAGCTACGGCCCCTGCACTCACCTTAAAGGGCTGGAGGCTAACTATTTAAAAAAAAAAAACAGTGCTGCAGCGGCCCCTTTGCAGGTTAGAGTGTCCCACCATAAATCCAGCCTACTCTGCTGTGGCTGCTGCAGGGTGGGTACAGCGGGGACCCTTACTGAGCAGCAGTGGTGGGCCCCTGACCTGGCCAGGCCGTCAGACCACATTCGAATGGATCGGCCGGTCAGTCCGCATCTGCCTGTACTGATAGACAGAGACTAAAAGACTCACTGTGATCCTCTGGTATAAGCTATAGAAGAGGGCGGCCGGCCGCACTTGTCTGGTCCCATGCCCGAAACTATATTCCACTGTGATGTGAAGTTCTATTCACTTCATAGATTCATATTTCCCGCTGAGAGCTGTGATTGGCCAGATAGTGTTGGCCAATCACAACTCTCAGCGGCATATACGAATCTGTGTTGTGAAGAGAACTTCCCATCACAGTGGAGTATAGTGCGGGCTGGGGACCAGACAAGTGCGGCCGTGCCTCCCGCTTCTATAGCTTATACCATAGGATCACAGTGAGTGTCAGGAGTGACACCTGCTGTGATCTGACCTTAACTGCGGGTACTACTACTCCCAACATGGAACTCCATGCTGGAAGCTGTAGTACCTGCATTAATAGACAGATCGCAACAGGTGTCAGAAGTGACACCCGGGCCATCTGTCCATTAGAACAGATACTACAGCTCCCAGCATGGAGTAGAGTGTGTTCCATGTTGGTTGGGAGCAGTAGTACCTGCAGTAAAGGATAGATCACAGCAAGTGTCACTCCTGACACCTGTTGCGATCGTCCTGATGTGAATTTTCGGAACTCAGTTGTGCTCGCGGCTACAGAGCCGGGAGAACAGCTGATGTTGGGCAGTAGATATACGTTGTATATCTACTGCCCAGCAAGAACTTACAGTGAGCCTGCAATGTGCATACAGCATACAAATTGCTGGCTCACTTAACCTCTTGCTGAGCTGTGCGCTATGTACCAGCCCAGCAAGGAAAGAGTTAACTTACCCTGCTGGACATAGTGGTATACACTATATTCAGTTCTCTAACCTCCTTCCAGTCCCGGCCGGGTCCGTGTAGCTCTGCCCCCTAGTGATGACGTCATTAGGGGGCAGAGCTACAGACGGGAGCCTGTTAAGGGTTTGGGGCTCTGTTCACATTGTACGTTTTGTATAATGTGAACAGACCTTTCTGCCAATGTCTTCCAGACAGGAAGACTCCAGCTGTTGTTAAACTACAATTCCCAGCATGCCCAGACAGCCAAAATCTGTCTGGGCATGCTGGGAGTTTTAGTTTTGCAACAATTGGTGGCTCTCTGTTTGGGAAAACATTGAATTATGGGCACTTTCCCCAGTGTAGAGCGCCAAAAATGTCCTAACCAATTTTTTATTGGTAACAGGCTGGTGTTATTTAGGCTGGGGAGAGCCAGTAACAATGTTCCTAGCCCAACCTGGTAACATCAGGCTGTTGCTGCTTGGTTAAAAATACGGGAAACCTATGCATTTTTTCCCCCATAAATAAATAAAAATACACAGC